>NC_081409.1:468110072-468227572 GCF_030272615.1 Cryptomeria japonica
TCAAATCACAACATCTAGTTTCAGGAAGGATTCATCCTGTAGAAGACATGATCGGATTACAATGTCTAATTTCAGGAAGGATTCATCCTATATAAGACATGATCAGATCACAACATCTGGTTTCAGGAAGGATTCAACTTGTATAAGACATGATCAGATCACAACATTTGGTTTCAGGAAGGATTCATCCTATATAAGACATGATTGATCACAACATCTGGTTTCAGGAGGGATTCATCCTGTGTAAGACATGATTGATCACAACATCTGGTTTCAGGAAGGATACATCCTATATAAGACATGATCAGAATCATAATTAATTATGTGAGGAATTAAAAATAACTAAGATAATTATTTTTAAGTGTCTACATTTTGGCGATGATAGAAGAAGAAAAGGATGCCCCAGCATAAAGCATGGGAGGTGTCTGCCCCCTCGAGAATTTTTTGAAAAAAAAGGACAAAAAATTATCGAAAAAAGAGAGGAAGAAGAATCAGGGTGGAAGAGATAAACGAGGAAGAAAATATGAAGCAATCATGAAGAATTTGGAAAGAAGAAATAGGAGAGGCGAGACAGCAGGGGAAGATGGGCCCTCATGGGGCCCATATATGCCACAATGAACCCAATGAGGGGTCATTGTATCATGACGGACATATTTTCCTCTTTATATATATATGTATACATGATTCAATTGGTGACAGATGATGTGTAGCATTTATTGTGATGGATTATTTTTGTTTATCTTATGATGTCATATATGGATGCAATCATGGATGCACTATGCTGACCTATTTTGTGATGTAGAGTGGATGCTTATGTATGTATGTTTATGATGTGTTGCTGACATAGTTTTTGGATGCAGGATGAGTGTTTTTTATGCTTTATGTATAAATACACGTGTGAATGATTTATGGTTTAGTCTAAATGTAATGCTATATGGATGAGTGTATCTTTTATTGATGCAATCTTATATGGTAAATGTTTTGTGGAAAAAAATGATTGTCTAAGAAATGCACTCTACATGATGTGAATGAATTAATAAAAAGAGGGAATATGGCAATAATAACACAATGATCTTAGATAGAAGAATATGGAATAGATGGGAAGTGGGGGAAATTGAGAACTCCATGGGATTATTGAGTTTAGGATTTGATGGAATAATGGTGAAATTTTGTGCACAACAAATGTGGAGAGCCAACCTAGTTTGATGCTGCCCTGAGTGGCTTGCACCACTGATTATAGAAATCAGGATGCCATGAGAAACCCAGGGCGTGGACTGACTCTGTAGACAAATGGGAATTTGTTGCACACAACAATGCAAGTGTTAAGAAACACTAATACAAAGTTGTGGGTTCGTGCAAGGAAACCCTCAAACACATCGATACCTCTTGTACACGAGAAGGTAAGTGTTGATAAACACTAGTACCAGGTCGTCAGTTTATACAAGAGGGATCCAAAACATGCCATACTATGAAATATGCCCCAATATGCGCCTATCATAACGTACTTGGATATGGAAGAACCCAGGCAGTCGTAAATAGTGGCAGTCGTAGGGAAAAAGATGCAAGTCTATATGAAAAAAATCTAACAAGTCACTTCCTTGTGACCAAATGATACCTCTTGCCAAGAGTAGAACTAGGATGAAGGATTAGGTTGCCAGGCGAGGGAAGGAGTTATCCCTAGGGCAAAGTGGGCTTTTGGATTAGGCAAGCGATTTAATGGTTTTGGAGAGTGACCTGTGGACTTGGGATTGTTTCTCAAGACTTCTTGAAGCTTACACAGAGGCATAAAAGCTCAGTTTTAATGAGACATTCCTTGTTCATGACTCAGGCAAAGACTCATCATCATATGCATGTTTTATTGGGAGGTGGAAAAGAAGGAATGTTGCGCATGGGTGGGCTAGATGGTGGATGATTTGTAGTGTTGATCGGATAGATAGTGGATCTGGTTATTTACCTTGGTGCCTGCACAGAGGTTTTCACCAAGGTACTTGTCTGTAGCGCCACCAAGTGGTTTTCACTAATGGACGAATTGTTTTTCTTTCTTTTTCTGATTTTTTAAATTTTTTTGTGTCATAAGGCGCCTGTTTGCCAGGTTTTCACCAAAGTGACATTTTTTTTTTCAGGATCTTTTTCTCATTTATTTTATTTTATTATTTTATTTTTTTTCTTGATTTTTTTGACAATTTAAGACTTTCTGAGGACTAAGCATAAAATCTTTTGAGGTGCATGATATTCATTGGATCATCCAAAGGAATGCCTTCAGGAGTAGCCAATTGATAAGCTCCCGATCCATATTTTGCTTTGATTGCATATGGTCCAAGCCAATTAGGCTTGAACTTACCTTTCTTTTCTCTTTCTTGTAGATTTTTTTGATTCTCCATGAGGACAAGATCACCAACTTGGAATTCCTGGGTTCTGACTCTTTTGTGATAACTCGTCCACAAGTGGTTCTAATATACCCAGAGATGGTTCAAGGCCTTGAGGATCCTTTCATCTAATAATTCTAGCTCTTGTAAGCAGGCAATTCTATATTCTTCCTCTGGTAGGATGTCTTGCAGCGATACCCTTAGAGAGGGGATCTCGATCTCAAGGGGAAGGATGGCTTCGGAGCCAAAGACCAGGGAATAAGGGGTGGTGCCTGTGGGGGTGCGGATGGAGGTATGGTAGGCCCAAAAAGTGGGATGGAGTTGTAGGTGCCAATCACGACGAGCTTCATTGACTGTCCTTTTGAGGATTTTGATTAAGGTTTTATTAGAAGCCTCAGCTTGGCCGTTGCCTTGGGGATAATATGGGGTGGAGAAGCGATGTTGGATGTTGAATTTTTGATAGAGTTCTTTGACATCCTAGTTTTTAAATTGTTTGCCATTATCTATGATAATAACTTTTGGGATACCATACCGGTAGATTAGATAGTTCAGGATGAATTTGGATATTTGCTTGTTGGTGGTGAAAGTAAGAGGGATAGCCTCTACCCACTTGGTGAAGTATTCAGTGGCAGTGATAATGAATTTATGTCCATTGGAAGATGAAGGGTGGATTTTCCCAATGAGATCGAGCCCCCACTATGAGAAGGGCCATGGTGTGTTGCTGGCAAGGGATGCATTTCTTCACATAATTATATGCATCTACCTCCATTTTAGGCCAATAGTATCCTGTTCTCAAAATCTTTTTAGCCAATGTGAGCCCACTTGAGTGTGCTCCACAGATACCCTCGTGTACTTCGCGTAATGCCCATTCTGCCTCTTGTTTATCTAAACACCTTAGGAGGGAAGCATCAAAATGCCTTCTGAATAGGATGTCTCCGAGGATGGTGTAACGAGCACATCGACAGATGAAGGTTTGTTGTTGGGTTTTTGTGAGATGTGGGGGAATGGTGTTGTCTTTGAGGAAAGTGAAGGTTTCTTGGTACCAAGGGGACTCAGGACCAACAAGAACACACACCATTTCAAACTTTGGTAGGTCATATGCTGGTATAAATAATTGCTCGACCAAGAACTCGCACTTCTGACTGTGTACTGGCATTTGAAGGAGGGAGCCAATGGTGGCCATTGCATCTGCAACATTGTTGTTTGTTCGTGGGATTTGATTAAATGTGATTGCTATGAAATGTTGCTTAAGATCTTCAACCATGGTACGGTAAGGAAGGAGTTTATCATCTTTTGTCTAGTACTCATCATTGACTTGTTTTATAACAAGCTGAGAATCACCATAAACTTGTAACTCCTTTATTTTCCAGTGGATAGCCAGACACAAGCCTGTGATGAGTGCCTCGTATTCTGCTATGTTATTGGTACATGCAAAGGCTATTTTGTATGATTTTGGGATGCCATCTCCTTGAGATGTAACTAATAATATTCCTGCCCCCGATCCGTTTTGAGTGCAAGAGCCATCAAAGTATAATTGCCATGTGGGGGATGTGGTGACAACCATAATGAACTCATTTGGTAATTCTGTGAGAAGAGGATGGTCACCTGGAAGTGGACCTTCAGCCAGTTGATCTGCAATAACTTGTCCCTTGATTGCCTTTCTGTCCACGTATTCAATGTCAAACTCGCTCAAGAGCATGACCCATTTAGCGGTTCTTCCAGTGAGAGCAGCTTTAGACAAGAGATATTTAAGCGGGTCTATCTTGGCAATCAACTTTATTTTGTTGTTCAACATATAGTGTCGAAGTTTTTGTGTGCTAAACACTAATGCCAAACATGCTCTTTCAATGGGGGTGTAATTGAGTTCATATCCTACCAATGTCTAACTGATGTAGTAAATGGTGTGTTCCTTCCCTTGATCATCTGTTTGTGCCAGTAATGCCCCCAATGCCATTGTAGTAGCACATATGTACAAAATGAGGGGTTTTCCAGGGGTAGGTGGCATCAAAACTAGAGGTGATGCTAGATATTCTTTTAATTTCTCAAAGGCCTTTTGACATAAGCAATCCCATTTAAATTTTGTGTCTTTATGCAAAAGGTGTGCAAATGGATGGCACTTGTCTGCTAGTTGTGAAATGAAACGCCTGACAGAATGAAGTTTTCCCTGGAGACTGCGCAGTTGTTTGAGAGTTCTTGGCGGAGGCATTTCCATAATAGCCTTTACCTTTGCAGGATCAACCTCGATGCCTTTGTGGGAAACAATGAATCCTAGTAGTTTTCCCAATGTGACGCCAAACACACACTTTTTGGGATTTAGGTGCAGCTTGTATTTTTCCAATCTTTCGAAGATCTGTTTTAGAATAGGGATGTGCTCATCTTGTCTTGGATTTTCCTAGTAGATCATCCACGTAGTCCTCCATAATTTTGTGCAAGAGGTCATGAAAAATTGTTGTCATTGCACGTTGATATGTAGCTTCAACATTTTTAAGGCCAAAAGGCATGACCCAGTAACAAAAAGTACCCCATGGTGTTGTGAATGCGGTTTTATGCTGATCCTCATCTGCTATCCTGATTTGGTTGTATTCGGAAAACCCATCCATTAGTGATAGCATTTCATGTCTTGTTGTAAGGTCCATAATCATGTCTATATTGGGGAGCGGGAAATCATATTTAGGACAAACTCTATTTAGATCTTGGAAATCTGTGCAGATGCGGATGCCCCCTGTAGCATCCTAAAATTGCGACACTTGCAATTTCGATTGCATTTCGGTCTTCACGATGGCGACGCAACACGCAACCTGAATGGAGACCCTGAAACTTGGTCATGACACCAAAAATTGCATTTTCTTGCACCCTGGCCTGAACCTCCTTTGCACCCTGCTGTCCCGGGAGGTGGGACCAGAGCGCCCAGCGCCCTGGTCCTTCAGGACCAGGGCGCCCAGCGCCCTGGTCCCCCAGGACCATGGCGCCTAGCGCCCTGGTCCCTGGGTCCTATTTTGGGCCCGGTCTCTTTTGGACTTCGGGTCTTTATGTTTGCAAATTGGAAAATTGTCTTTCCTGGTCGGCCTAAGGTCGGGAAAATCAGTCTATCAGCCCTAATTGACAAGTATATAAACTACATTTTCCTCTTTCAGTCGACATGATGGAAAAAGCATGGAAATTATACTCAAGCATTCAAGCATTCAAGCATTCCTTCAAGCAATTGATCATTTCAAGTCTCCATTCAAGGCTAAGTGTTGCATTCAAGACAAGGATTCAACCATTGAAGAGGAGATCACTTACTACATACTACTACAACATACAACATACAACATCTATACCTTCGCACATAAGGATACAAACATCCTTACAACAAGGTATTAGTACTTGTTTTACATTACAGACATTTACATTTACAGCATTGCTCATTTCTTGGTTAATTCCAAAACCGGGGTTTGACCTAAAGGCAAACCCCTAATCCCTAACCCCCCAATCGTCTTCGCTTTTCTGTGTGTAGGTTGCAGGTAGGCGGCTGAAATTGAAGATCTGGAATCCTTGTGCAGAGATGAACAGATCCCCCTTCGTTTCGCGGATTTTTCGGAGGACCGTGGCGCTCGGGCGCCATTGTCCCGACAACTTTTGCTCAAATTTGCAGGACAGCGCCGTATCGACATTTTACTGCTAATTCCAGGTCCGCAGCTTCATACTGTATCCCTATCTCAGTTTATAAGCGAATCTTTGTCACTTTCTATGCATTCCTAGCTTAATTCTTCTATCAACATTCTTTACAAAAGAGGGTCGCCTTGCTTTCTTAACCCTTGAAACACATTTAGCATCCAATCTTGCATTGTGTGGGATTGGATCTTGTGGGTTTCAACCCCTGTTTTGAATGTAAAGTCTCTCCCCTAAGTGAAAACCATCAACCCTAGTGAATCTCCCTTCTCTCTCCTTGGAGTTGGAAGAGGGGAGAGCAACTAGGGTTCGATCGCGATTTTCCGCTTTACATTTTGGTGAACCCGACGTGAACATCCTTTCTGATTATTCATAGTTAGATCTGAAAATTGGATTCCTTGATTACATTTCCATGTTTGATCTTTTGCAAAATTTTAGAGGTTAATTGCATAAAAACCCTAAATTTTCTTTTTAGTAATTAAGCTTGTGTAATGTTTAATTATTAATGCTTGTTTCAGATCTGCCCTTCTATTACAAATTATCAATTCATATTTGTGCTTTAATTTTGAAAATTAAGTGGTTAAGTGTCAAAACCCTAATTTTTGAAACCCTCTTGATTCAACCTTTGTCCGACAATTTCACTGATCAAAACATTTCCAAATCAGCTATAACTTTGGATTCCGCAATAAAATCACAATATCTTTCAGCCCTGAAAATTTGGAAAAAATTTGCGAGGACCGTGTGCACTCCGAGCGCCATCGTCCCCGACATTTTTTCTGAAATTTCGGGAGCTAGATCTTATTGTATTTTCCTGCTAAAATCCAGAATTTTGGCTGATTTTATCAATTTTAACACCTTCAAAATTAAAGTCAAAGTTGGTCTAGGGATTGCTTGGATTAACGCTTCTAATCATTCAAAAATCATTGAAATTGAAATTTTGTGTCAAAATTGTGTTCTTACTGTCCTAAATCTGAAAAGTGTGTTTGCATTCATTCGAAATTTCAGTGCTTTATTCAAATTCTTGCAATCTGTGACTTTTGAAATTAAGTGCTTAATTACAACAACTTTGATTTCCGCTTCCAAAATTGAATTTTGCGTGAAATTGAGTCAACTTTTGAATTTCAAAACTTGCATTGCTTTTGGTATTCCCTCTAAAATCATAAAATTCAAAATTTCAGTTTCCCTCTCTTTTTCAAATTTCAAATTTTTGCATTTTTCAACAATCTTGGTAGGGTTCAATTTCGAGATTGCAACTTTAATTTGGCCTATCTACATATCGTAAAACCACTCAATTTTTTCAGATTAGCTCTAAAATTATCATACCTTTCATCCCTGCAAATTTCAAAAAAAGTTGCTGGGACCGTGTGCACTACGAAGCGCCACGGTCCCTGACATTTTTTCTGAAATTTCGGGAGATTGTCCTGATTAAATTTAACAGCTTAAATCCAGAAGATTGGCTGATTTTACTGAAAATTGTTACCTCTAAAATCAAAATTTTCTCTCCCTCTCTAGTGCATGAGTTTTACAACAATAAGCCCTACTTACACTATTCCCGTTAGACGAAGCCGTAGAATTAAGTCTTTTGGAGGTTTAACTACTGAGGAGATGGAACCTAATTTGAATAGCCTTTTTAACGAGGACATGGGTAATTCCTCTAATCCTCCTAATGATGAAGAAGCTCTCCATGAGGTTTCTGAAGAACAACTTTCAAAATTGGATAACCAATTTGACGATTTTCGACAATGGATGTCTCAAGAATACCCTGATAGTCAAGCTCTTCCTTTAATTGAGGGTCTAAAACGTATGCTTCAAAGTGATAAGAATGGAATTGATATTTTGTGTGGTATTGCACACATTGTGGATTCGAATGTGATGCCTATGAAGAGTTGTGCTGAAAATTTGGGTTATACACAACCTCCTACTCAAGTCAATCATTCTATTCCTTTGATGACTTCTATTGCTAGCGTACCTACCTTTACATCAAACATAATGGCTACTTCTACACAAGACATTCCTCCTGTGATCACCAGTCATGGGGGCAACCCTTCTTCTTCAATTAACCCTCTTCCTTCATTTAATCCGACTTCTTCATTCATTCCTTCAATGAGTGTCCCTATTATATCTCCACAAATGAACATGACGCAAGGGGGCAATTCGTTTAACCATTCCATTCCTCCTTGTAGTGTTCCTCCTGTCCAATCATCTCCTATGACTAACTATCATAGAGTCCCACCACCTTACTCTTTACCTTCTTTCAATAACATAACACCTCCATCTCAATCTAACACATCTAATATGAATTCTTCGACTGAAGCGACCATTAACAATCTTGCACAAACTGTCTCTTCTTTACAGCAACAAATTGCCTCTATGAATCAATCTAAGTTTAGTGTGCCCATATTTGATGTTGCGAGCCCACTTTCTCTTGACATTGTTCGAGCTATCCCTCCTAAACATGTTGAAATCCCGCATTTGGAGCTTTATAATGGTAAAGGTGATCCTCTAACACATGTTAAGACTTTTCAAACAATATGTACTGATTTTGCTTATGACCAAAGGTTGCTTGCAAAACTGTTCACTAGAACATTAAGAGACAAAGCCCTACAATGGTATTGCTCGTTGCCTTCTTATTCTATTACTTCTTTCGAACAACTTGCAAATGCTTTCATTCAACAATTTCAAAACAATATAAGTCCTAAAGTTACTTTGATTGATTTAATGCATTGTAAACAAGGTGTTAAGGAAAAAGTGACTGATTTCATTGGTAGATATAAGCATTTGTATGCTCAAATTTCTTTTCCAGTGCCTGACAATGATATTCAAAGAATCTTTATTTCTAATTTACAAAAATATATTCGAGACAAACTTCTATTTTCTGAGTTTACTTCTTTCCAACAGTTGTGTGCAACTCTTCACAATTATCAACTGACTGTGAGTCAAATGGAACAATCACATCCTATGGCTCCGAGTGATAAGGGTGATAGCAGTCAACAACCATTTGGGAAGTTTAAACCAAACAGAGATTCCATCAAATTCAATGAAAACATCATCAACAACAATGTGAATGCAGCATCAGGTGTGCCTCCTATTTCTAAATTTTTCAAGAAAGAAAGAAAGTATACTCCTTTGAATGAATCATTGCATAGTATTATGAATAAGTTATTGGAACAAAATGTGCTTACTCTTCCTCCTATAAGACAAATTGATCCTGCAAAGATTACTTCACCTTATTTTGATAACAAAGCTTTTTGTCAATTTCATCGTCAGCCTGGGCATGATACTGAAAAATGTTTTTCTTTAAAGGGTAAAATTCAAGATTTGATTTATAATAATACTATTTCTGTTTCTGGAGTGAATGATAAAGGCAATACATCTGTAGCTCCTCCTAATCAAAATCTTCAGATTTTCACTGATCCATTACCTTCTCATACCTCTAATGCAATTGAGGCTAATGATTCCTCTCTCTCATCTGATGGTCTTGTGTCTATGACTCCGAATGTGATTAACTTTGTAGAGCAGCAAGAAAACCCTAAAGAACCTTCCATCACATTTGATTCCAGTGAAACCATTAGGGCACCTGATGGTCCTTTATACATAGTTGCAAAAGTCAAGAATACACCTTGCCGTGGAGTGCTTATTGATCCTTCGTGCATGATTAATGTTATTACTGAAGAATTTCTTTTTACTTTGCAATTGAATCAAGTGATATATGACAAAACAGATGTGATTGTGAAACTATTTGATGCATTTTCTTTTCCTGCAATTGGTTCTATTACATTGCCTATTGAGGTCCATAACAAATCCCTTGATGTGAACTTTGCTATTATTCCTTCATCCGAACAATTTCGTGTGAAGCTTGGCCATCCTTGGCTATCTTCCATGAAAGTTATTGCTTCTCCTATTCACAAGTGTTTGAAATTTCCCCATAATGGTGAATTTGTTACTGTCAATCATAGTCTCTTTAAACCAGCTGAAAGAACTTCTAGCGTTCCTATTGATTACTTTTGGCCTAAACAATTCCAATCTCTTCCTCCGCAAAGTGATCATCTTTTCAAATCTTATCAAAAGTGGAAAACAGATATGATCCTATCTCTAAGTGAACCTAGAACACCTAAACTTGATATTCCTATCATTCTTGAGAAGGAAGTTCTTCCTTTGAAAGATAAAACTAATGTCTTTCCTCAAGAAGATTCCCAACCCGTTCCCATGGATGTGATTATGTCTATGCCTAATAAACCTTCTAAGAGTAGACCTATACCTCCTCGTCATGATGGACTTGGTCTTCTTCCTAAACCAAATATTCCTCCTTTGTATGGAGCAGTCCCTCCTCCTTCTTTTTACAGAGAGAAGAAACCTTCTTCTTCTCCTATTATCCAGCCTAAGAGACCACAACCTAAACACCCAAGTGCTAAGGATGAGAACATTCCTCCTCCTCAATCTTCTCCACTTCCTACTAAGACTAGACGAAATCGTTCTGCACGTGAACGCCGACGAAAGCGTCGTCTTAGAGCTCAAGCAGCTGCTTCTCAAACTTTGCAATCTCCAAAAACACCTTCAACAAGCATTATTCCATTTTCTCCAAAATCTCCAAAACATAAGATGCATGATGGTCTTGATCCTGTGCGAATTAAAGACCCTATTTTTATAAATCTTGATGATGCTATAGATGAAAATGTTATTCATGATGAAAATGTTACTCCTCTTGCTTCTGATAGTGAATATGAACTTGTTGATATTGATAACCATTTATCTAATGAATTTTCTCAAGCACTTATCCTAGCTCCTAGACAAGAACAGCGTGGCTTGGAACATGAACATAGCCCTTGTTTGGATCTTGTGATAGCTCCATCTGCTGTGTTGAATGTTCCTCCTCTAGCATGTTCCCTGCCTTCCCGAAACATTGATCAGCAAGATCGGGGGGTAGATGACGTGCTAGACTAGTTACATTAGCATAGCAGATTCTCTCCTCCTCTCTTGTGTTACTTCTTCTATATGTTATTCTCATTCTTCTATTTGTTGTCCTTAGTGTTGTCTACTTGAGGATGATGCAAAGCATTGAGATCTCTTTTGGTCTCTCTCATGTTGACTCAAAAGACACATGTGTTCCCTTCTTCTAGGTGACCTTCCTTGATTGGGGAATGAAGAACAATTATGCATATATACATATGATATACATGAATTATCATACAGCATACTGACCCCGAGGAAAGCGAAGTTAACTTGTGCTTTGTGTTTTGTGTCTATTATCCTTGGGTTTATCTCACACTTGGGGCCTAAATCCTTGCGATAACGTGCTCCTTTCCTTTCTCATTTCTTATGTGTATCACTACGTTAAAACAATCACCCCCGTTGAGGCGTGTGCGATCGCTTTAACGTAGGGGGGCATACACCCTGTCTATCCCTTCAGGATACATGAAAATTTCTTGGAGAACTCAGCTTTGCCTTGAAAATTTTCGGTATTTCTCTTGCATGACTCATAGTGAGGGAACCTTACTGCTGACAGTCATGGTTCTCCCTCGTGATCTTCCCTTTTACTTTGTCAATCGAAGTCGTAAGATCCTTAGTCCACTGGGGGCTTGGTGTGTCTTGCCTCCTTGACGTGGTGAAAGTCTTTCAATATTGTTTCCTTGTACTTTACCGGAAGTATGAGCATACATACTCCCGCTAAAGTGGGGGCTAAATGTAGCGTTCTAAAATTGCGACACTTGCAATTTCGACTGCATTTCGGTCTTCACGATGGCGACACAACACGCAACCTGAATGGAGACCCCGAAACTTGCTCATGACACCAAAAACTGCATTTTCTTGCACCCTGGCCTGAACCTCCTTTGCACCCTGCTGTCCCGGGAGGTGGGACCAGAGCGCCCAGCGCCCTGGTCCCCCAGGACCATGGCGCCCAGCGCCCTGGTCCCTGGGTCCTATTTTGGGCCCGGTCTCTTTTGGACTTCGGGTCTTTATGTTTGCAAATTGGAAAATTGTCTTTCCTGGTCGGCCTAAGGTCGGGAAAATCAGTCTATCAGCCCTAATTGACAAGTATATAAACTACATTTTCCTCTTTCATTCGACATGATGGAAAAAGCATGGAAATTATACTCAAGCATTCAAGCATTCAAGCATTCCTTCAAGCAATTGATCATTTCAAGTCTCCATTCAAGGCTAAGTGTTGCATTCAAGACAAGGATTCAACCATTGAAGAGGAGATCACTTACTACATACTACTACAACATACAACATACAACATCTATACCTTCGCACATAAGGATACAAACATCCTTACAACAAGGTATTAGTACTTGTTTTACATTACAAACATTTACATTTACAGCATTGCTCATTTCTTGGTTAATTCCAAAACCGGGGTTTGACCTAAAGGCAAACCCCTAATCCCTAACCCCCCAATCGTCTTCGCTTTTCTGTGTGTAGGTTGCAGGTAGGCGGCTGAAATTGAAGATCTGGTATCCTTGTGCAGAGACGAACAGATCCCCCTTCGTTTCGCGGATTTTTTGGAGGACTGTGGCGCTCGGGCGCCATCGTCCCGACAAATTTTGCTCAAATTTGTAGGACAGCGCCGTATCGACATTTTACTACTAATTCCAGGTCCGCAGCTTCATACTATATCCCTATCTCAGTTTATAAGCGAATCTTTGTCACTTTCTATGCATTCCTAGCTTAATTCTTCTATCAACATTCTTTACAAAAGAGGGTAGCCTTGCTTTCTTAACCCTTGAAACACATTTAGCATCCAATCTTGCATTGTGTGGGATTGGATCTTGTGGGTTTCAACCCCTCTTTTGAATGTAAAGTCTCTCCCCTAAGTGAAAACCATAAACCCTAGTGAATCTCCCTTCTCTCTCCTTGGAGTTGGAAGAGGGGAGAGCAACTAGGGTTCGATCGCGATTTTCCGCTTTACACCCCCGATAGGTACAATGTTAGAGACCCATTCAGCGTAGTCTATGGGTTTGATGAATTCTGCATCTAACATCTTTTGGAGTTTCGCCTTGACCAGGAGAGCAATATGCAGGTGCATTTTGCACAATTTTTGTTTTATAGGTTTGGCATTTGGGTGGACGGCGAGATTGTGAACCACCAAGGTAGGATCCAACCCTGGCATATCAGAATAGGACCATGAAAAGTTGATTTTACCTCTGTAAGGAAGTTGATGAAGTCTTGTTTCTCTATTTTTGTGAGGGATTTGGCAATGAGCACATTTTTCGGAATGACTTTGGTGCCCATATTGATGCTATCTTTTTCTTCTATCAACAAATTTGATTTGTCATGTGGAAGGTAACCAATGATAGGGAGGTCAAGTCCCTCATCGTCAAGTGCCTTTTCCAAGTTTTCACTTTTGGATATGCCCTTTGTTTTTATTTTTTGTTCATCCAAAGGTTCCTTAGGGAGGTTTTCACCTAGGGAATCATGTCTTTTCCTTTTATTATCTTTTTTGTGGCTAAGGGCATTGACCTGACTACGAAAATATCCCTTTTTGTGTAGTTGAATACCCTCGATTTTGTTACAATCTTCCAGGTTTCGTGCCATCAGGAGAGCAATGAGAGCATTATCGTCGGTGCAGATATCTAAAGTGGGTTTGTCTCGTTGGCCCCAGTCAATGAGTTTAGGATGGACAAGATGTAGCTCGTGTGAAGTGGGAGGGGTTACAGGGGTGATGGTAATGATGTAAGTGTCAAGGAAGATATCTTTCTCGTATTCATAAGGCATTTCATGGAATTCCTCTTCATCAGTGCTTTCAATATCCGAAGAAGGACTAGAAGAGGCACCAGTGATAGTAATCTTAGGCACTGGGGTGTACCCCAAGCCTCTGTTGTATCTATAGGAGATAGGATTTATGGGTGTTTTTCTTCCTTTTTCCTCTGGTCCTAGGCCGTGTCCTTTGTAACCCATTCTTTCAACTATGGCAGATGCTTTTGGGTACATTTTTTTGGATATTCTTGCTGGATCATCATCCTCTTCCCTGTACAACCAGGAAGAGACATCTTCTTCAAGGCTCTCCTCATTAAGTGGGCCCCATTGCTGGAAGGTGGTATTTTGGCATTGCATGACTGGTTTTGGGTCGTTTTTGAGCTCTTTTGGTTTGCCAAATGACTTAGGAGAGAGAGGGAGGTTGCCTATTAATAAGACGTCCTCCAATTTGTATTCTCTACAACCATTGTCCAAGATCTTGATTTGATTATCTGGTTGGGATGATGTGGAGGCAACATTTGATGTGTCAGAGGGAGGTGTTGGCGAGGGTCTATTTAATGGGAAATGATATGGATGGTTTTCCTCTAGGAGTTTGCAATACTGGAAGGGTTGTGGATCACTTTTGATAGTTATCTCTCTTCCATTGAAGGGGAATTTGATGCATTGGTGATAGGTGGAGGGTACAGCCTTCAAGGAGTGAATCCATGGCCGACCAAGGAGAATGTTGTAGGGGAGATCAAGATCTAGTACTTGGCAAGGGGTTTCAATTGTAATGGGGCCCACTTGAAGAGGTAAGGTGATCATGCCCTTTGAAACTCTTTCCGCATCATCATATGCCTTTATTTTGATCCTTCCTAATGTGTCTATCAGATCCTCAGAAAGTCCCAATTGTTTTATTAATTTGTATGTACACAGATTAAGCCCGGATCCACCATCTATCAGGATACATTTGACCTTGTGCTTGTGGATAAGAGCTTTGATGTGCAAAGGTTTGTTATGGTCTTCATCTGCGGGCGCATCTTTGGAGGTAAATACAAGGTGCTGTTGGGATGCAAGGTTTCCAATGAGGGCTTGGAATTGGGTGGCGATGTTATTAGGAATGCGTGATTTGAGAAAGGCTTGTTCCAAAATTTCTTTATCGACCGAGAAAGTTTTAAGAAGTTCCAAAATGGAGATCTAAGCGGGGGTCTTCCCAAGTTGGTCCAGGAGGTCATATCGGCGGGTGGAAGACATGGGCGGGGGGTTTGGTGGGGGAGTGACTCCTTGGATGGTGATTTTACCTCAGCACGTAGTTACATTACAGTCATTCTAGAAATGGGAGGTGGAAGGCGTGGCACCTTGAATGACTATCCTAGCAGGATTTGGTCTTCTTTGGGAAGAAGGAGGATTAACTCCTTGGATGGTTATGACATTGACATGAGTGTCTGTAGGTTCAATGCGACCTACTAAAAAATCAAAGCCGGTTATGTGATTAGCATAGTCGTAACCCATTGCATTAGATGATGAGCCTTTTCCTTTATCATGCTTCTGGAAGGGTTCCTGGTACATTTTGAGTTTATCATTGTTATTACCAGGTTTTGCATTTGCTACTTCAATCTCACCTCTATCAATGAGATCTTGTATGTAGATCTTCAGTTTCATACACTTACGTGTATCATGGACCCCTTGATACGATGGTATTCACAATACTCATTTTCATTATACCATCTTGGTTTAGGTTGATTGGGGTCAAACGGGCGAGTGATTGGAAAAACCACTACACTTGCTTGGACAAGTTTTTGAAACACCATTTCAATAGCCTCAACCAGAGGAGTGAAGTCTCTTGGAGTCTGGTTATTCGATCGGGGTGGTCATCCCTGGATTGAGACATTGTTGTGAGGTTTTTGGGGTTGATTTTGATTATTTTGATTATTGAATTGATGATTTTTGGTGGTGGATTTTGGGGGAGCGGCCACGGTTTGGACCCGCTTGGCATTAGTTACACCTTCATTGACCACATTTTTGTTTTTAGACCAGAATTTTGGCTTGTCATTATGATAAGAGGGAGAACTTTGTGTCAACTTCTGGTAATGTTTCAAGGTTCCTTCCTCCAACAAGACACGTTCGAGGGCGAGGCCCTTATCGGTCAATTTTTGGAAGGATTTGATACATTGGGATATTAAGGGTCTCGAAAGTTCAGTTACCAAGTTCTTTTGAAATAGTTCAATTTGATGTTGTTCTGGCATGTCCGACTGGAATTTTTTGATAAGATGTTGCAATCTTTGTAGGAAATTTGCAAAGGTTTCTTCGGGCCTTTGTTTTGTATTGCATAGGTCCATCATAGAAACATCATTAACCATGTTGTAAGCATAGTGGGCCACAAATTTTTCTTCCAAGTCTGGAAATGAGACAATGGAACCTCGCGGTAGAGATGAGAACCATGCCAGGGCGTCTCCCGTGAGACTCTTGGGAAAGAGTTTGTGAAGATAAAGGTCACTATAGGAGACTTCTTGGCATAAGATGTGGAATTCTCGGACATGGTCATGGGGGTCTCCTTTGCCTTCATACTTGGTGAATTTGGGGATCTCAAATCCTGGGGGATAGGGTGTAACTGATATAGACAGGTTGTAAGGACAAGGGCAAAACTCTTCAAATGAGTAAGTTTTCCTTTTATTAGTCCTTTGTTTCATGTCCTTGATGATATTTTTCATGTCTTGAATTTCCTTGATGAGGTCTTGTTGTGGACTTTGATAATGATGAATTGTATTTTCCCCAAGAATTGGTTGAGCCAAAGAAGGTGCACCGCCACCAATGTATTGATATGATGAGGAGGCGAGAACGTGGGATGTGAGGACCGATGTCGCAGGGATTTGTGTGATAGTTGGTTGCAGTCCACAAACTATTGTGATGGGATTGAGTATGGCCCAAATGAAATTTGCGACATTGTTGGTAGGAAGGGAAGTTTGTGGAATAGAAATATGTGGTTGAATGGAAGGAGGTGGTATAGAAGTGTGTTGGAGAATAGATGAGATCAGATTTGATAGTGGTATAGATGGTAAGGAGGAAGAAGATGGGATGGAGACCATGGTGGGAGGTACTGCGGGTGGCATTGATTAATCTTGGATGATTGATGGGTCTGTGAATGATTGAGTTTGAATAATAGGTGCAACAATTTTTGTGGGAGTGAGGTCTCCTTGTGGTTGTTGGGCGAGAGCGAATCTATTAAATTCAGGTAGAAGTTGAGCTCCATTTCAAGGAGAGTTTTTAGAAGTGCAATGGGATTGTGTTGAATAAACTTTTCCATCATCTCTTGGTTATAAGAATCCGCTAGGAAAGTTTGCACTTCCGAAGAGAGTTCATCTTGGCTAACCATGCTAGGATTTTGGCTTTGATCTTGATTGCTAGGTTGCCCACTTTGTGTAGGATCTTGCGTGGGATCTTCATATAGGGCACTAATGTCTGACATGCCATATTGTTGTTCAACCATCTTTCTCTTTTGGGATTGAGTTGCAACCATACACCAATAACCTTGGAAAAGTTTGGAGGGAGAAATTTGTGATGGAAGGACTTAGCAAGATATTTGTGGAATTTTGGATTTTGTCTTTTATGACAAGGGATTTTTTTGATTGGTATAGTTCTTGAATTAGAGCCTGGATTTGATTAGGATTTGACACCTTATTCATTGGATGAGGATTTTAGGTGGTGGATGCAACCACAAGTAAGGTGATGGCCAAGCTGTGTAGAATTTAGACCTTGGATTAATGATTAAAAAGCCTCTCTTATACCAAGGGTTGACTAATGACCCTAAGCAAAGTAAAGATGTGAGTTAAGAGTCTTGATCGAATCAAAAGGATTAGGCAAAAGGTGTTTGGAGAGGATTCCCCTTCAAGCATGAGAGCCAATTGATTAATGATGAGGTCTAAATGGAATTTCACAAGGCATGTAACCTTAACGCGAGGTTAAATTGGATTAGAGGATAATTGGATTTGAATTTTGATAATTGATTTGATAGTGGATGGAGATTGTGTTGGGTCTCAAATCAACAGATTGGATGGGTTCTAAGGCAATGCCAACTCCTATGATCAAACCCTCCAATTGACTTGGCCAACTTATAGAGTGAACCTATTAGTTACTAACTCTCTCTCTTTAGGCTCTGCAGGACCTAGGCGGGTATACCTATTCACTGAATGTCTCCAATAAACAGTGCTTTTTATAGCAGATATGTTGTCCTATTCTGATATCTCCTGATCTTGAAATGGCATGAGTTCCTTGAATGGAGATATTGCAGACGAGTTCAAGATTGTTATTTCGTTTTGTGTTTCTTAATTACTCCTGTAGCTGTCAAAATAACTAATTGTGAAAATAAACGATGAGTATAACTTGAGATTTAAGACAGTGCCTTCTTTATTGCATGGGTTACAGAGTCATTACAATTTTCTTCAGGACTTATATTGCGAATCTGTGAGACAGTTTTTTAACTCATCCCTTATGAACCTGTCAGTTACTATTTCTTTCAAAACCAAATGAATGCTTATATTATGTGCTGATTGAGTGAATTTAACCCTACCCTTAAGGGACCAGTCAATTAAGCTTTGCAGGGAACAATTACAATCCGCAAGCAAAACTTTTGTTACAACATTATAACATAAAGCATAGATTTGATCTTAAGAATATGAATAACCCTATCTTTATCAGATAATATCACAGACGATTGCCAAAAGAAAATGAAATAATCCACAACACATATGCAGGGAAACAATTGATCAAGATTTGTATTCCATTGAAGTTCATACACGAAGACTTACAGGTTGTCGTTCTTTCGCTCATAATCCTAATCTAATCATATCTTTTTTACATTACAAAAAACATTCTCATATATATATGAGGACGCAAGCTTTTCATGAAGAGACACGACTTTTCAAAATATTAGTCGTCAACTCGAGTGTTTCTAAACTTAAGCAAAAAGAGATTCAAAAGTCCCAAATGATGAATGTAATCATCGTCTTTGAAAGTTCTGATTCGAGGCGTTTGCTTTTTCAATTCATCCCCTAGCGTCAGGTACTTGAATATCATCTGGTTGACGGTAGGGGCCATATCCTTACTCTGATCAATTTCTGACAAGGCCCAATCCTTGACGCTGACAAGCTCCTTTCGCAAATCCTCCAAGGTTATTACCTCTCCTTCCTTGAAGACGGAAGGCATTCCAATGGGTCTTTCATCATCTAATTCTTTTAGATCCCTTCTCAGCATATCTTTGAGTTTGGCATGATTATCCATATACGTGTTACCCTCAGCCTTTTCTTCTGGCGTCATGGAATCGTCATTGCTTAGCACCCCCTGCAATCGTGCTCTTAACCGCTCATGCTCTGTTAGCGCTTTTATGGTTCCATTGTAGACTATCCAATATGGTTCGACCTGTAAGAGCATGGTGTTAAACCGATGTCCTATGACGTCATTGACCAATTTGTCCATTTTTTGCTGGATATTGTCTGCGCGTTTATTGGCCTTCTCTACCTGATATTTCCAGTACAGGGCATCAGAGACGTCATCCAAGCTGCGTCCTGCAGGGTATGAGGTGTATTCGCTGATAGGAGTCCCCGTTTCTAATTGCAATACCTTTGCCTGCAGCTTCTGGTTTTCCTCCTTGGATTTTTCATATAATCCCTTGTATGTAATGTTTTCTCTGACCAGAAACTCTGTCTGGTCCAAGTTTAATCTTGCAACATCCAGGTTGAGCTTCGCAGTGACCCTAGGATCGGTCTTTCCAACCTGATGAACCATGAGATGCCCAAAGGTTTCTTCTATATCCACAATGATTGGCCTCTTCCCTTTTGGATATAGTGCCCACTGTAGGAGAGCCTTCTTGTCTGGATCATATCCAGAGCCTAGGAACAGTTTATCTACCTCCTGGGGCAATACCTGCTGATTCAAATCTTGCTTCTTCAAAAAACCATCAAATAAGAGTGCTGAATTGATATCCCAACCAGAGAAGATGATCACACCGGCCTCTTTTAATAATTTCCTCCCCTTTTCAGGAGTCATATCTTTCATGAGGACATCAATTTCATCCTGTAATCTCTTCATCTGTTCTTCCTCTGGTTTTCCAGCCATGCTTCGTTTGACATGAGCCCCTTTGTATTGATATAGAAATGAGAGGAATTCCCTAGAGGAGGCGAATCCATCATCAGCAATAAAGTCCTCATGCTCAGTCATTCTTATGTCAACAACATCTTTGATGTTGATTTCTCCTGTGTCCATGTTCATTTCTGTTTCGAAACCTGGAGGATAATCCTCTCGAGGAGAATCAGGTGGGATACTACTGGCGGTTGATTTTGGTGACATGTGAGCTAGGGGCTGACTGTCTCTTTCAGTATTAATGAAGCGAAGGAATTGTGAAGGAACTCTGTGCATAATTTCAGCTTCATGTTGAAGCAGTCTTTTAGCTACCTCCAGAGGATCTTGGAGATTTCCAATTAGGTCTCCATCTATCATTCCCCTTGCCCTTTTCCATTTGTAGGCCTCCCAGACTAACTCACTCTTTCCTTTCAAAACTTTGGCCTCCTCTCGCTCAAGGTTCTTAATTAGGTCGTCTGGCATTTTGGCCATATGTATCCCAGCTTTGAGTTTCTGTGAGGCTCTGGCAGCTTTTATATATCCTTCGGGATCAAAATTCTCCCTAGGCTCACCCAGAGTCATGCCATAGTAATTTAATTTATTCTGTAATAAATGATAACTCTTTGAACTTTTGACAATGAAATCAGAGAAAACTAATAGACCTGGAACAATAGATTGTTTACCAAAATTAGTTAAATGTTTAGCACTGGCAATAGACAATTGCCTTATAATCTCCAAGCTAGCCACTCTGTCTGGCACCGTAATTGGAAGCATGTGTGGTTGCCCTTCATATCCAAATACCCTTATCTCCGTGTGATTATCATGGCAATACCAATCACCCCAATTGTGTTCAATCTGTGATTCTGGAGAGAAATCCTTTGGCCTGAGGAACCTCTTAATTTCAGGGGACAAAGTATAATCCCTACGTTGTCCAAAAGCTGCACTGAGAGGTTTCACAAAGTATTCTTGAAAATGCCAATATTGGTTGTTCATAAACCTCTGGTCCCATGCTGATACCCACAACTGAACTGGCTTCTTCAGACCATTCTTATCATAAGACCTGATGCTGAACTCATCTGGCCAGAAGTTAATTTCTTGTCCACAATAAAGAAGAATATGCATTAACATGGAGTATAATGAAAAGTGAACATTCACAAGGTCTCCTTTCATTTTTTCCAGCCCATGATTCAAGGTATCCGCAACATAAGTAGCAAAATCAAATGACCTAGGGCCTTTTGATTGAATATCAGCACACAAAACCATAATCCCAACATCCATGAGTGGATGAGCCTCTATGCCTAGTACTTGGGCTGCAGTATAATACGTATACTTGAAATATGGATGGAAGTGGTTGACATCAAATGGCACCTTGTCACTTTTGCCAAACTGAACAAATGACCCACCCACTTTTGGCCTGTGAACAGGTAGCCTCCAAGTCCTGTAGATATTTTCCAGACTAAAGAATTCCTGTGAGAGTTTCTTCACATCGATGCTTTCCTCGACTTCCCAGTCTAGATCAAAAACCATATCAATAGTCTGCTTGTTGATTACTACTAATGTATTCCCTCTGTAATCACATATGGTTTTAGTTCTCGGGTTGTAGCAATTTACCAGTGCTTTCATTAATTCTACGTCTACAAATACATTTGGAACTACTAACTTGCCTAAGTTCCTCTTCCACAGATTACTAATGGGTTCGGGTGCATCCCTTCTTTTGTAACCAAACAAAAATAACTCATGCCCTCTTATCTCAGTCCAAATGTCTCCTAGATTTTCAAACTTGTCCTCCAATCCTTCTTCTTCACCTTTAATCTTCTTAGACCTTACACTAGACGATGGACACTGGTCTAATAAGTCCTGAGTCAAAGCTCTCCCTTCTTTCTTCTGCCTCTTGGGCTTCTCTTCAGGGTTTAACTCTTTTCCTTTCCTACTCTTTTTAGAAGAAGAAGACGAAGGTTCCATAGTTACAGTAAATAAGAGAGACAACACTTACTTGGTAAAATGCTCAACTCTTCTGGTTATCGTTTGCAAATCTCTGCAAGTTCTTCACAGCTTTCAATCTCTTAGCATCGATCTGATTCTTACGAAAATTCACTCGGCTTAACTATAATTGAATGGGCAACTTGTGTATAGTTAATATTCTGCATCTGTAATGGCTACTCAAGTGTTTTAAATTTAATTGCAGATGTGACACTTTTCAACTGGGCCTTTAATTCCTTCGCGGGAAGTACAGTCCGCTCAAAGTGCGCGCGTTTCAAATTATCGATGAAACCCTTGCCTTCGGCCGAGTGTTCGAATCTTCCATCGAAAGCTCACTTTCTTCGATAATACTGTTTCGGTGAAAAACTTACGTCGAGAAGCCGCCTTTAAGACTCATCGAAATTACTTTTTCATCGATAGTCTCCCTTTTCGACAAATTGCTCGCGAGTTTCATCGATGCCATACTTTCGATGAGTTTCTTTCTTCGATGAAGGCTTATGAGTGTTCATCGATATCCCCTTTTTCATCGATATCCTTTTTATCGATGAAACAGCCTTTCTTTTGTTCGACACCACGTTCATCGATGAAACTTGCATTTCGATGAATATCTCTTGAGTTTCCTCGGTAACGATATTTCTTCGAAATCACCTTTTGTCTTTTCGCCTTTTGCTTTTATCTTTTTCGATGAAACATGGGGTATCGATGAGCGGTTTCTTGCGTTCATCGAAGGTAACTTCTTACCGAAACACCTTTGCTTAGTGCTTTATATGTCCTGTGTCGATGAAAACGCTCTTTCGATGAAACTTCTCCTGCAGTGCTCGACACAGCTTACTGGCCGAAATATCCATTAGTCTTCATGCTTATGGAAACATATATTATTATTTTTTATTTTTATTATACTTTTCTTTTTTTTTTTTTAAAAAAAAAAAAAATAGTGCTCAACAGATTGATTTGATGTGCTAAGTCCTTGGGAAATTTGAGGATGATTGATGGAGGAGGTATGGTAGTGATGGCTTAGAAGAAACTTGATGACTAGGTTGTCTTTGGCATGAACATGACTTAAGGATTTATTTGAATGACAAGTTGTATGAAGGGATATGACCACCCTGATTTGGATGATAGTAGGTGTTTCAAAGGACAAACTTGAATGTTGATGGAGAGGATGAACTCTTAGCTTCTCTCTTGGGCTTATAAAACATGGGACGGACAAAGTTTTGACGTAATTTTGGACTTTGTGTGGGTAATGACTTGGACAATTGTTTATGTCTTGACAAGTGTTTTTGCAAAGTGTTTGGGGATAGTGATGTGTTTTTAGTCTTCTCTTGGCAAGTATGTATCAAACAAAGAAAACACAATGATCAAATGAATATTATCTCAAAGACACTCATGCTCATATACAACATTCTTAAGGCTGGCAAGGACAATAGTCATTGGATCCCAATCGGTTTCCCACCTACGCTTACCCAGAGTGGACACTTAGATGCTTGACCTCACTGGCTCCCCTCCACGACACTCACTTCTTGGGGCAGCCAAGCATCAATTCCCATGAAAACTCCTCATGGTGAACTTCATGTCTCTACTAAGGGCCGTAAAAATATGGGCGGCTTCGGAGGTCCGACCTCCTTCACCAATGACTAGAAGGTTTTTGGCCACTATGAACAAGGTGTTTAGTAAGTCTTCCTGTTAGGAGCTACCCTTCAAAGTTGCGCAACTGCAATTGAGGCCTATAGCCCAATGAAGCACCAAAAACTTAGTAGTCATGCAAGCGTGATTGAGATCTCTAGGATCCTACTAAGCATCCAATGTGAGAGTGAACTCTCATATAGCCCCAACCATTGACCCTTTCGTAGTCAATGGTCTATTTATTATAGTGAGTTGGGAACCCCAGGTCTGGGTGTACTCACTTGGGTCGTTTCCCTCTTACCTTCTCAAAGAGAAAGTTGGGAGGGCAGGCTCGCTAGAGGTAAACATGCAATCAAAAAAGAAAAGGTTGGAGGGTCTGGATTTCTGATCGTCTAGCTAGATGAGAGCATACTCTCCTACCTTTACGCTTTTCTTAAAGACACATAAGACAATGGTTCATTCCATTTTAATTAATATCTAGATGCCTAATTTAAATAAATGCACAATGTTTGGTCGGATTTCTTAGGCAACCTGCAAAACAACTTGATTAGTAGTTTGATAAATGGAGTCTTCAACAAGCGTCCTGCAAAAGACAACAAAATGTCAAAAAAATTTATTTTTTTTGAATTTTTGGGAATAAGTAGAAAAACACGAATAAAAACTTTTTTACTAATGAAAAATGTGGATTTGGAGGAAAATTTGATGGGTAAATGGTGTTTGACTAGGTTTTTTCTACTTTCCAAGGGATAAGCAAGCAAAAAAATGGGGATTTTGGAGGAGAGATGAAAGTGTTGAACAATAGATTTAAATTTAAAAATCTTCCTAAAGGTGTAAAAAGTTGGTGCAAAATTAGGAGACTGTTTATATTTTTCCCCTTAGAAGGGTCATATGAAAAACATCGATGAAACTTAAAATGTTTCATCAATACTAAAAGATCATCGACCAACATATTACGTCGAACACCTCAAGAAGAGTCTCACCGAAAGGATAGTTTCATTGAAATGAAACATAAAGTGTAAAGCACTAAGTTAAAATGACTTTGGTGAAATATCTCTTTCAGTAGATGAAAGAAATGACTCATCGATGCTCCAGTTTCATCGAAAAGCGGAAAGTAAATAAAAGTTGATGTCGAGGAAATTAAGCTATCGGTGAAACCTAAAAATGTCCATCGAAAGACAAATCTTATCGATAGCAATATGTCGATAAAAAGTAGAAGGGTTTCATCGATAAAGGAAAGGCATCGAAGAAAAAAAGGACTTCGGCGGGCCAGCATAAAGTTTCATCAAAGCATAAAACTCATCGAAATACAATTTCGATGAGAGTCACAACAAACTCATCGACGAAGATCTCATCGAAGAAAGGATGGTTTCGGGGAAACTAAAAGATGGTTTTTCGACAAGAGCCATTTACCGATGAAATGATATCAAAGAAACCAAATATATTCTCATTGATAGTGTTTGTCGATGAAAATGATACATTGACAAACCACTTAAGTCATCAGCCGAAGTTATGGTCTTATCAATGAAAATCTGATATCGAGTAGGACCTGGAATAACTTAACGAAATGTATTTTTCATCGAGAGGAAGGATTTTCTAACAAGTAGATAGTATATCAATGAAAAAGCGGTTTTTGTCGATACAAAGCTTTCATCGATCCCGAAAGAATATAAAGTAAGTTGTGTCGATGAAGAATAACTTTTGATGAAAGATTAAAGAACTCCACCGAAGACAAGGGTTTTGATGAAAAGCTAATTCACACTCACTTCAGCTAAACATTGGTTCCAGCGAAGAAATTAAAAGCTTAAATTGAAGGTGTCACATCTACAATTAAGTTCAAACACTTGAGTGACCGTTGCAAGCACAGAGACATTAACTATTGTGTCTGATACAAGTTGCTCACAAAATTAGAGCTAAATTGATCAAATTTTCATGAGAACCAGATAATTGCCAAGATCCAGAAAGTTGCAGGGAGCTAGCTGAGGCTCAAAAGGAATAGTTCAAACAGACAAGAGTTTAACAGTTCTCCAAGTAAGTGTGATATCCCGCATTGATTGAAGTTATGGAACCCTCATCTTCTTCTAAAAAGAGTAGGAAAGGAAAAGAATCAAACCTTGGGGAAAAACCCAAACGACTAAAGAAAGAGGGTAGAACTTTAGTTCAGGATTTGTTGGACCAATGTCCAACTTCCAGTGTTAGGTCCAAGAAAATCAAAAATGAAGAGGAAGGGTTAGAAGATAGATTTGAACATCTAGGAGACATATGGACTGAGATCGGAGGACATGAGTTGTTTTTATTTGGTTACAAGAGAAGGGAGGCTCCTGAACCCATAAGTAACCTATGGAAGAGAAACTTAGGGAAACTGGTAGTGCCGAATGTATTTGTAGATGTTGAATTAATGAAAGCCCTAGCAGATAACTATAATAAGGAAACCAAGACCATATATGATTACCGAGGAAATCCTATGGTGGCAATCAACAAACAAACAATTGATATGGTGTTTGATTTAGACTGGGATGTAGAGGAGAAGATTGACATGCAGAAATTGTCACAAGAGTTTTTCAATTTAGAGGACATCTATAGGAAATGGAGATTACCCATTCACCGGCAAAGGTCGGAGGATCCATAATTCCTTTCAATAAAGCTGACAAGGTGCCCTTTGATGTCAACCAATTCCATCCTTACTTCAAGTATACATACTATGCTGCAGCCCAAGTCTTAGGCTTAGAGGCTCATCCTCTCATGGATATTGGGGTTATGGTTTTATGTGCTGACTTGCAATAAAAAGACCCTAGGCCATTTGATTATGCCACTTATGTTGCAAAAGCCTTAAATCATGGGCTGGAAAAGTTAAAAGAAGACCTTGTAAATATTCATTTCTCATTGTATTCTTTGCTGTTGCATGTTATTCTTTATTGTGGACAAGAGTCCAATTTCTGGTCAGATGATTTTAGCATTAGAGATTATGATAAAAGTGGGTTGAAGAAACCAGTCCAGCTGTGGGTCTCTGCATGGGACCAAAGATTTACAAACAACCAATATTGGCACTTCCAGGAATGCTTTATGAAACCACTCAGTGCAGCCCTCGGACAACATAGAGACTATACTTTGTCCCCTTAGATCAAAAGATTCCTCAGGCCGAAAGATTTCTCTACAGAGTCTCAGATTGATCATAACTGGGGTGATTGGTACTGCCACCCTAATCATAAAGAAATCAGAATATTCAGGTATGAAGGGAAGCCATACATGCTCCCAATTATAGTGCCAAACAGGGTGGCTAGTCTGGAGATTGTAAGACAATTGTCTGCTATCAGTGCCAAACATCTCACAGATTTTGATGATTTAATTAGGAATCTTGAAAGGGAGGAAGCCAAGGCATTGAGAGAAAGATTTGAGATGACTTGGGGAGCTTTCAAGTGGAAGAGAGTGAGGGGGAAAGTGGATGGAAACTTACTTGGAGACCTCCAAGATCCTTTGGAGATAGCAAAAAAATTGCTTCAACATGAGGCATAAATTATGCATAGAGTGCCCCCACAGTTCCTCCATTTTATCAAAACTGGAAGAGACAGTGAGCCATTAGCTCACATGTCACCAAAATCAACTACTAGTAGCATCCCTGCTGACTCCCCTAGAGAAGACTATCCCCCTGGCTTTGAGGTAGAAGTAGATATGGAAACTGGTGAATTCAATATTAGGGAAGTGGTTGATATAAGGATGACAGAACATGAAGATTTTGTTGCAGAAGAAGGATTCACTTCCTCAAAAGACTTCCTTTCATTTTTATACCAGTACAAAGGGGCTCATGTGAGAAGAATTATGGCTAGGAAACTAGAAGAAGAGCAGATGAAAAGGCTGCAGGATGAGATAGATACTCTCATGAAGGATATGACCCCTGAAAAAGGGAGGAAGATGCTAAAAGAGGCTGGTGTCATCATCTTTTCAGGTTGGGACATGAATTCAACACTTATGTTTGATAGATTCCTAAAGAAGCAAGACCCAAACCAACAGGTACTACCCCAAGAAGTAGATAAATTGTTTACAAGTTCAGGATATGATCCTGATCAAAAAGCTCTTTTGCAATGGGCACTGTATCTGAAAGGGAAAAGGCCAATTATTATGGATACAGAAGAAACCTTTGGACACCTTATGGTCCATCAGTTAGGGAAGACTGACCCTAGGGTCACAGCAAAATTGAATTTGGATGTAGCTAGGCTAAATATGGATCAGACAAAGTTTTTGGTCAGGGAAAATATTATTTATAAGGGTTTATATGAAAATACTAAAGATGAAAACCAGAGGCTACAAACAAGGATACTGCAGCATGAGACAGGAACTCCCATAAGTGAATATGCTGCATATCCCACAAGTCAAAGCTTGGATGATATCTCAGATGCCTTGTATTGGAAATACAAAGCAGAAAAGGCTACCAAGCAAGCTGAAGATATGAAGCAGAAGATGTATAAGGTGGTCAATGACATGATCACAGGTTTAAATCAATGATGCCTGTTGCGGAAAAATATTGGTTTACATATACTGGAACTATGAAGGCTTTTGATCAGCATAAGCAGCTTGCATCTAGAGTCAAAGGAATCACTGATGTCACACCAAAGGAGCAGGCAGAGATTGATACTTTCATAGGACCCCATGAAGAATTTGGGAGTATGTTGGAAAAGGAAATATAGACTTTGGATGAAGGGAATACCCCTAGGGTGCCCTCTTTTTATAGCAAAGGTATATTGATTACCTTGGATCAGTGGAAGACAGAATTGGTAAATATTAAAGAGCAATCATTTCAGGAACTGCAAAAGAAAGAAGACCCGACAACATTGGCGAATTACATCTTGCCGGGATACAATCTATAGGAGTTTGAAATGAAGAAATTGGTTGACACTATCAGGCTTTACAAAGATGACAAGTATACCGAACACATGGGAATGTTTAGTCTTCTTGTGTTTAGGTTAGTTAACAAGCCGTCTTCCTAATTAATGTATAAACAAAAGGACATGACTCTTGTCATGACCCTTCGTTTACATATATAAAGCGAAGGAATTTTGTATTGTAAGAGGGATATAATTAGAAATACTGCCAGATAGAAAGATGACTTTTGGCTAATCAACTGTAATCAAAGGTTGAAGAATCAATACGAGATCAGATCTTTGTTCCTGTTCCAAATTTGCAGAGTATTCCTCTTTGTGGCATTTGTGTGTGATATTATCATAGTAGATAAGATTGTTTATATTCTTTTAGTTAAGTACTTATTCTGTGCTATTTCAAATTGAATTAAAAGATTTATCTGTGGATTGTAATCATTCCTGATAATTCTTTCTTGTGTGGTCTCATAAAGTTTGGGTTAAATACACACAAGCAATTTAATAATACAAGTGATTAACTGAACTCATAAGGAAATAACAATTGACAGACCTATAAGGGATAGGTTTAACCACTGTCTCATATAGCATATAGCAAGTCCCTAAAGAAGTAATTAACTCTATAGCCCAAAACATAAAAGGCATTGATCATTAAGTACAACCCTCATTGCAGTTTACAAAATTCACAACTTAACAAACAACAATAGGAGTAGTTGAGTAGGAAATATAGAGTAAGTTAACAATAGTGTATACATATAAAATTCTAAGCACAAAGATCAAATAACTTCTACAACAACAATCTTGAACTCATCTGCTATATCTCCATCCTAGGAACTTATGCCATTCTGAGATAGGAGGAAGTTAGATCAAGATACTTAATCTACTATAAAAGGCACTAGTCATTGAAAACAACTAGTGAATAGGTATACCCGCCTAGGTCTTGCAGAGCCTAAAGTGAGAGAGTTAGTAACCCAATAGGTTCACTCTATAAGTTGGCCAAGTCAATTGGAGGGTTTTATCATAGGAGTTGGCATTTCTCTAGAACCTATCCAATCTGTTGATTTGAGACCCAACAAAAGGAATGGAAAAATTTGTCCAAGAGGGAAAAATAAGTAAAAGTTGGAGATGGACAATATGGTAAAATTTGGAGGTGATTGGATAAAAGGGGAAGGAGTTATGACAAACCCTAAAAATAGAGGGATGTGGGATTTTGGGCTTCAAAAAGTGGATTTTGGGATAAGGCCCCTAAGGAAGGAAATGTGCAAAATGGCAATGCGAGGGATCTAGTGAAGTTTGGAGGGAAATGGAGTGAAGATAAAATAGATATAGCAAAATAATAGAATAAATTTTACTTCTATATTTTAACAGAGCAGACAGTCGCGCTAAACATAATAGAAAAGTGCCAAAGGTCTGAATTTCTGATTGTCCAGATAGACAAGAGCATACTCTCCTACTTTAACACTTTCCTGCGGTCAGACAAATTATAATTAAACAGAGCAGATTTGAAATTTGAATTTTTACAAAAAAAATGAGGATCGTGCAGGAATAGAAAAGAAACAGAAATGAGGATCACGTAGAAACAGAAAAGAAATAGAATTTTTAATTAATTCCTGCGATCAGACAGATTATTAAAATTAAACAGAAACAGAAAAGAAACAGAAGATAGATAGAAGAAGAAGAATGAGGAGATGGGAGAATGCACAAAGCGCTCGCCCTGAAATACAAAGCAACCAAAGATTTTTTTGTTTTTCTGCAGTTGCGCTATTCCAGAACTTGCGTCTCACAACTCACAAAAACTAAAAAAAAAACATTAGTTCTTAGGGACGTGGGTCCCACCGGGTGTGCCAGAATGAAGAGGGGAAAAAGACCTGTGAGGTGGATTAGTTAATAAGCATGCAAATAAAACATGGAAGCATATGAAATCAAAGACATAATTTGAAATGCATGAAAACATGAATAATGGAAATGTATATACCTCACACAATCCTTTTACCTTCTCCTTCAGATGGAGCTTGATGAAGTGAAGGCACCCTTGGATGATGCTCCACTTGATGTGCTCCTCTTGCTTGCTTGATGTGGATGGCTCTCCAATGTTATGCAAAATGAGATGGATCTTGGAGGATGATGGAAATGAGATGATTAAGTGTGGATGTAGGATGATTTTGACATGATAAGGATGCTAAAATGATTTTCCTAGGCTCAAAAGGGCAGCATAATATTATTGAACTTGGAGATGAAGAATGGAGGGATGGATTCCTCAATTTATAGGAAGAGGAGAGGAAGAATGGATGGCTAAGATGGATTCAAGATGAAGGGCTAGGATTGCTTGTGAGCTCACACAAGGCCCAAGAGAGGGTGTGGAGACCAAGAAATATGCCTTAAATGCATTTTTTTGTCTCCACACTCCTCAAGGTACATTGGGGAGACTTCCCAAGGTACCTTGAGAAGAGAAAAGTGCTTTGGGAAGACTTCCCAATATGCCTTAAGAGGAGCAAGGGATATGACATTCCTTGAAGAATGGGGAGGAGGAACTTAAAATTCTCCAAAAAGGGATAATCATGGGGATTGGAGGAATAAGAAGGAATTAAAAAGTCCTTGGGAGAGGAGATGCCTAGAGGATTGTGAGATTTTGAAGATCTCACATTCACCTAGGAAAAGAACATTAAAAGCTAGTGGTTGGATGGAAGGGACAAGGAGTTGACTTCGTGGCTAACCATGATGATTAGCCATTAGCAACTCATTAGAAGGGGGATTAGAGGAAATGTTAGGTGGGATTAGGATTTGGAGGAGGATTTGACTAGGAGAGAGAATGAGTGGAGGGAATTAAAAATTAGAAGAATAAGGTTAAGTGAGTTTAGGGAGTTTCTAGAAGACTTTATTAGGTTAATGATGAATTAAGAAGATGGTTTGTAGGAATCATGTGGGTTAACTACTTAATTGAACCAAGAGGAAGATTTGTGAGGATGTAATCTTTTAGAAGAATAAAGAAAGGGATTGATTTATTAAATAAATCAGTCACATACTATAGTGACAATATCAATTATATTTAATTAATATTGAGGAGAATTTGAATTAACATAATTAATTAATTAATTATGTGGGAAATTAAAAATAATTATTTTTAAGTGTCTACAGTCTCACTTGAGCCGTTGCAACCTAGTCAACTCCTGCATGCCCGTCTCTCCTCCTTTGCATAACGCGCATTTGCAATAAACTCCTGCGAGATCCCCTGAGGTCTACCATACTGCCTCATTACTTGAGTAACCACAAACTGCTCGACCACTCTCACTGATCTGCTGATGAGAGGCCGAGTCATGAATAGGTCTTTGCGCATAGCTCTCTAGTCATCCCAAGGCTCAAGAACCCTATATGGTCTCCATATGACAACTATAAGATCATCTAGCTACCGTCTCCAATACTATGTCTTTCCTAGATGGGGATGAGTAACATATATGGAGTATCTGTATATGATGGGCTGCTGTAGATCTCTAATGTCATTCACAATTGGTCTGCAAACTGGGAGGTGCTCACAGGCCTATATCTGTAATATCAAAACCCCTGTAGCTATACTCTTCCCCTCCCGGTAAACCACCTCATGCATCTCATGATACATGTATGCCAGAATAAAAGAATCCCATCCTAATCTCTGAGGGTGCTCCACAAGCCTCTCTAACATCCTACCCCAGCCGCATAAGAAATCCTGCTTTCCCTTGTCTGGCATAAGGAAAAAACCAATGAACCTTGCTAGGATGCATGCCAGTGGAAACTGCTTAATGTACCTTGCCATCATGTCATCCCAACTGATAGACCATGTCAGAATGTCTGCATCATGAAATACCTACCTTAGAGCTAGTAGGCCAGGATGCTGTAATGAATCATAATCCACCTTATCCTCAGCGAATGGAATCATGAGAATCCTATATACATCCTCGGGAGTGATAGTCATCTCCCCAACTAGCAAATGAAATGTGTTATGCTCAGAATGGAATCTCTCTACAAGAGTAGTGAGCATCCCATGATTTACACGGATATCAGGCATGTCAAGAAGATGAGTAAGCCCACATAAATCGATATGCGCTCTATCAATATCAGATAAATCATGAACTAATGTCATAGTCAGTGGATAGACGCATCTAAAAAGAACATGAGGTAGTCGAACCTGCAAGAATCAGACAACATATCATCAGAAAAATTTTCAAATTATGCTATAAGATAACTTAAACATCACGCAAATCCAAAACAATCAATTGCAAAATTAAATTTCCAAGTTTGCACCCTAAAAAATGCTCACTATTTTTCAAACGACATGACACAATAGAGGCAAAAAATTGTACGAGTCAAGACTGGGTATAGGACAACAAAAGACTCTAATATGACACAAGACAAGCCTTTGAACGACAAAATGGTCTCTTTTGAACAAGCTCATATGATACAAGGGTAGGTTTGAAATGACAAAACTAATGGATTAAAATGATAAAACCCAAAATAATAGTTTATCGTACGAGACAAGATGCCATCTCACACAACAAATTGATAAAACCTAACTTTTGCAAGCCTAAAAAACCAAAAAATCAACAAAAAAATTAAAAAATGAAATGATTAAGAGGCTTGAGATCAATCACTTACCGCTGGCTCATAGTTTCGAGGTCGATTATGTCATCTCTGGACTCGAATCGATGCTCCTGTGTGGGAACCACCATTTTTCTTCATAGAAGGTTTTTTGAATTTTCAAACTTGGGTGGTTAAAATGAATTGAAAATGACACTTCCACCCCTTATATAGCCAAAACCCTAATTTTTCAACTTGCTCCAATGGACATGAAAATTGTACCATTAGCTAATTTGCCCGCCCTGATTCCATTTTCGGGATTGAAATCGAAATTTGAGATCATTTTTCTATTCAATTTTGCACAACTAATACCACTTAGTGCTTTCATAAAAAAAGCTCATTATTTCTCCACTTTGCGCTCAATTTCTAATGAATTAACTCTCAATCTCAATTTTATTCTACAAATCAACTTTGCGCTCAATTTCTCATCAATCAACACCAAATTTTCAAAAATTCCTCTGAATCATTTGTGCTCAAGTCATTATCATCGCCAATAATTGCCTAAAATCATGTACGCTCACTATCTTTCGATTTCGCTCCCGAGGGGGCATACTCATGACCTTATGACCTCACATCTTCAAAGTCAAGAAAATTTTCAAATCTTCATCGAAAGTCAAGCAAAAATCTTTAAAGAAAATCAAATTCTTATTGCTAAGGGGCATCTCAGCTTCATCACTTCATATCAAGTTGAGATCTCTCGATCATCTGAATCGAATCAATCGCTAGGGGCATATCAGTTTCATTGCTACAAATCAAGCTGATATTTGCCTTCATCTGAATCAATTTCATCAGTTTTCATCAAGCTGATTATTCCTTTAAACTCAATAAAAAATTTAAAGAGTATCTTTGATCACACGCTCAATCTAAGTAGGTGTTTAGTTTCATCGCATCAAATCAAGATGGATAGTTTATCTTTGCTCATCGTGTCTTGATCTATCAAGTTCAAGATCGATTTTATCTTCGCTCACTATGTCTAGTTCAATCAAGTTCTAGATTAGTAAGATCTGCTTCTTGATCAATCAAGTTCAAGTTTGGTATCTTCACTCTCTATCGTTCCTAGTTCAATCATGTTCGGGATTAGTTTCGCTTTAATCAACTCTGTTCAACTTCATCACTTCAAATCAAGCTAAACACCTTGCTCTTCATTTGGTTTGTGGTAAATCAAGTTCAGAACTGATATCTCCTAGACATCAACTATTCTTTGAACCAATGTGCTGCTTGCACATTATTTCAAAGAAGGGCAAATGTAATACCCTAAAAATGGTCATCTAAACCATGGGCCCCTAATTTCGACAACATCACCAATGTCTTAACCAAAGGCAATTAAATCAATCTTGAACACATTATTAATTCTTTTATCATCAAATATCACATGGCAAATCAATAACTCTATATTAATTAAATATTTATTTAATTAGTTGAATCATTCCAAGAAAATCATTTTAATCAATTATCCTGTTTAATTTATTAAATATCCTAGCATATTTAATTAATTAATAATTTTTCCATTTAATCATGCAAAAAAAGGAATTAATTTATCACAAAAGAGGAATTAATCACAAAGCAAGAGTTAAATTGAAAATAAAATAAAAGAATTGAATTGAGGGAGAAATCAAACTTGAGATATTATTTCTTTCTTCTAAATTGAGAACTTGAAATCAGAAAAGCAATTAAAGGAATTTAATCATTCTCTAAAATTGGAACTCAACGCTTTTATGAAAAAGAAGTTCAGTTGCATTGAAAAGACTCTTTTCTTGAATAAATCAAATAATTGCCTATTTTTATCATAAGTGCATGGAATTAATTAATTCTTATTTCTAATGCAAACTCAAACTTATAATCTGAATGCATTTCAATTAAACTATAATTAGAATCTATCTGAAGGTTAACTGAATCTGATTTCTCAATTATTTCAATTAATCCTAAATTGTGCTTTTTATGCTAGGATTAATGATAGTCCCAAAGATACTAAGAGGGGGGTGGGGGGTGAATCAGTATCTAACCGGTTAAGAGAATATTTAACCTTATTAAGTATTTTTGCATTCCAAAATAGTGTACCGGTAAACAAGAATTAATGCAGTAAATGAGAACAGTAAAGACAACATAGAAAACACACCATAACACAAGATGTTTAATGAGGAAACCCGGTGTGGGAAAAACCTCGGTGGGATTTGTGACCCACAATATTCACTCATTGGCCAATGAATAAATATTAATTACAATGAGGGGTCTGCACATGCAGGAAGGCCAACTGCCTAGAGCTTACTGCTCAATCTACAAAAGGGAAGTCTCACTGGCTTACAAATGGATTATGAAAATCCAATACAATGTACTACTTCAAATCAACATCAACTATGCCAGGTTCAATACTGGTTTAAGCTCATACTATAACCATAAACCTTATACAAAATTTGTCCTATGCATTCGCATATATCTCATCTTTTATTCCATCCACTATCCTTATTCTTCTCTATATCCTTATCACAAAATGATTTACAAGATCTCATACATATATGAGTCTATTACAATATGCCATATCGGCTTTACAAAAAGATATTTACAATTAAATATAATAAACAAAAATTTATTCCTGTCGGCTGGAGTGTCGGTATGTATTGATACTGCTGTCGGTGAAGAGTTTGCCGGTGCTGGTGCCTGTCGGTGGTTTACCAAATGAATGCTGGGTGGCTGCCTGAAGGTTGCTAGTAGGTTTCCATCAATGACAACACCATCATTTCTCACTAGAGTGTAGAATGCCAACAATCTCCCCCTTTGGCATTGATGGCAACACTCATGAGAAAAATCCAAAAATTGTTTCCAAAAATGAAGTCCAAAAAGTTACCAAAAAATATGTGCTCCCCCTAAGCAGATGATCTCCTCTGAATAGCCATTTTTCTCTATCCACTACTCCCCCTTTGAAATCAATGACAAAGGTTGTCAAAAATTGTCAAATGAGTGCAAAATTTTACCTTAAGGTTTACCAGTTGGTTACAATCTGAAATATATCAACCAAAACCAAGTTTAAACTCTGCATGAATCTGTTGCTATCATTCATGGTTGCCTTATTTTGTTGGATCATACCGGTGAGATGATACATATGTTCCTCTGGTGATCTTTCTCCTTGAATTAATTCCTTAGAGATCTCATTCCTCAGAGAGATAAGGTTGTCCAATTTAGGATTGAGTTTATACTTCAGCTCTCTGGCATTTGCCTTGATCCTTGCTCTTTCCTTCTCAAATTTCTCTAGCTTTTCCTCAAATCCAGCTATCTCTTGCTCAATAACTGATATAGGTTTGGATGAACCAATGATGTTATCAGCTATATCATCAATTTATTTTTGTACGCTGCTTATCTCTTTATCAATGTCCTAGGTCAATAGATGTGGTTTGTATGTCTCTCTATATAGTTCCTTATACTCCAAAATTGTTGTATTCAGTGCCGGTACAAGTGTGTTAATGTGTTCCATGCACTTCTTTATTGTCTCCTCAAAGAATTTTTCTTTTTCTTTTTCCATTTTCTCTTTGAATGTGTCCTCATTTACCTTATCCATTGTTATTACATTTCCAACAATAAATTTAGACAATGTGTCTAACTATCCTAAATAATCCTTTACATTATCTACATTGCATTTTGGTGCAATCATCTTAAGAATAGGTATAGTATCATCAATTGCCTTGTAGGCCAAAGCATTACAATCAGTTATCTTCTTGATTGAGTCCAGAAGTACTTCAGTCACATTTGTAGGTTTGAATTCACTTAGTGAAGTACCTGATGTCTGACCAACTGCTTTTACTATCTCAGTGCTTGCAGTAATATTAACCAATTTTCTTGTCTCAACCTTTGGTGGATCAGTTTGAGTTTGGGTTTCTCAGTGATTACCGATTTTGCTATCTCAACATGTATCTGTGCTTTTGCCGGTTTCTCTGTTGGTTTCTCAGTGTTATTAGCTACCGGTATCTCTGTGTTATCCACCACCGGTATCTCTGTCTCTGTCGGTTTCACTATGCCAACATCTACACTACCAATATTTATTCCATTGTCGAAAGGTTGCTCTATTTTCTCTGTATACACTGTTTGCACTATTTTCTCTGTATGCACTGTTTGCACTTCAACCTCTACATTTTCTGCAGGTTGCTCAGCAATGTTTCTACTGCCAGCAATATCATCCTGCACCTCTGTGCTATTCTTGTCCACAACAATGTCCACTTCCTGAGTATCAACATTCATAGTGAATAGGATTTATGATTCAGGGTTAGTATCATCATGTGTTATGTCCACATTTTCAGTAGCCGGTGTATCCTCAGTATGTACCGATGTAGTATCCAAGGGTGGTGGTAGCTTGTTAGTTATTTTTATATTTGGTATTTCACCAACTTTACCTTTCCCTTTGTCCTTGTCCTTTTGACAGACTTTGAATGTTTTCTTGGGTCTGTTCAATTCTTCCTATTTTTCTTTTTCTACAAAAAAGATATCCCATTTGCCAGTTGTTTCCTCTGCAATTTCATTAACTCTTCTAGCCATTAGGCTCACATGCCGATGACTGCATGCAAAAAATGATCTATTTGCTTCACTAATTAGTTCATCAATCTCTTCTTTAGAGTTAACCAGATGTATAACTAGTAGTTTTTCAATCTTGAGTTTCTTATCTAACTCCATAACTGCAATCCTCTTTTCATCTAATCTTCTATACAATTCATTTGGAAAATCATCTACAACTTCTATTAACACTTTCTTGTAAATATCTAGATGTAGAATAATGCTGTTCTCAACACTTTCCTTCTCAGAGTCAGTGAATGTATTATATAGTTTGCTCACATTTGCCAAGTTGCCGTCATCAATGATTTCATTCAGTAAGTTATCCAAAGGTGGTATAACCTGTTGTTGTTTCTTCTTAGGTGTCAAATTTTTTTCTGGTTGTCTTATTGCCTATTGCTTCTTCCTTAATGTTCTTGTTTTCTTGGGTGGAGGAGAGGGTATTGGTGAAGGTTTTCTCTTCCTATCAACTCTCTTAAACTCAATAGGTATCTCACTGTCAGATGATGTACCAACTGGTGAGATATGTGCCTCCGGTTGTAATTATTCCAGATCACTTTCCTTTATTCTAGTAATGTTCATGATGTTTTCTTTGATTTCCTTTACTTGTTTTGTTGCACTCCTTATGTACTTTTCTCTTTTGTTTCTTTCTTTCAATGTTTGTACACCTCTTTCAATTGTTTCTGCACTACCAAAAACTTTTTCCGTTGGTTCTCTAGGTGCTTCTAATAGGGCTTTAGCATAAGTCTCAATAATAATTACATCAGCCTCATACCCCATTTCAGTTACCCATACAATTCTAGGAAGAACTTCTTCCATCCATATTTCATCCTTCTTAATTACAAAGCAGATTTCCATATCATATTTGTCTAGTATACTTTGTGGTAGTCTCTCTCTTGTTTTCATTTTGGCTTGGAAAGCTTTGAAATACTCAGTTATATTGTTTTCCTTAGTAGTGCCCATGCCGATGAAGGCTTCTTGCAACTGTTTGCCTACCGATATGTCATATCCAAAATGTTTGGGTCCAATACTGGGAATTTGTTTTGAGAAATACAACATAAGGCATACCAAAATATTACCAAAACAAAATGTTCCTTTCTTGTCTCCTTTTATCTTCTTCAAATTGTCAACTAGTTCATCCTTCAACCATTCACATACATCTATTTTTGCATCATTATTTACCATATCATAAGCACTTTTAATGCAAAGACTAGAAGCTGAGTTAAGTCGGTTTGCATGTGTGGTCTTGTAACCTAAGATCATACTTATGAATTTGAAATTTATATCCTTGATGTCATTTACTCTCAGGGATCTGCTATCAGATGTTTCTCCTGTTAAGGTCATGATTGTGTTGGGTACCTTCTTTGTTTTGTCTGGCCTGCTACCGGTGGAGGGTAAACCTGTCACTGCCCTAATTGCTTGCCGGGTGAATTTGCAGACTAAGTCTAGCCAAATAAATTATCCATGTGCCCTACTTAGGACAATTCTCACTACCTCCTTTGGAAATTCAGGGATGTTCAAGATTTCTACAAAACCTAAGGTCTCAATAACCTTGTGTTTGGGTTTGACATTTCCATTCTCATTACAAATTACTGTTTTAAACATCTTTAATATTTCCACAGAACCTAACTCTTCAATATTGTAGTGAATATAAATTCTAGGGTCTTCAACATAAGCTACTCCTTTAGGAATTTTTGGGAAAGCACCTATTGAATCATCTTGCTTAGCTATCTCGGGAATAATCTTGAAAATGGGCCTAGGGCATTTTACAATTTTCACAATAGTAGGGTTTGCAATAAATTCCAGAGCTAAAGAGGAAGCCATTTGAAAAATACCTTAAGCTGCCTGATAATGTTTGAGTGTTTGAAAGGAACCACTTCACTTCTGTTGAAGAATAGATTTAAAATATTGAAAATCTTCCTAAAGGTGTAAAAAGTTGGTGCAGAATTAGGAGACTGTTTATATTTTTCCCCTTAGAAGGGTCATATGAAAAATATCTATGAAACTTAAAATGTTTCATCAATACTCAAAGATCATCGGCCAACATATCACATCGAACACCTCAACAAGAGTCTCGCCGAAAGGATAGTTTCATCGAAATGAAACATAAAGTGTAAAGCACTAAGATGACTTCGGTGAAATATCTCTTTTAGTAGATGAAAGAAATGACTCATTGATGCTCCAGTTTCATTGAAAAGTGGAAAGTAAACAAAAGGTGATGTCGAGGAAGTTAAGCTACTAGTGAAACCTAAAAATGTCCATCGAAAGACAAATCCTATCGATAGCAATATGTCGATAAAAAACAGAAAGGTTTCATCGATAAAGGAAAGGAATCGAAGAAGAGAAGGACTTTGGCGGGCCAGCATAAAGTTTCATCGAAGCATAAGACTCATCGAAATACAATTTCGATGAAAGTCATGACAAACTCATCGACAAAGATCTCATCGAAGAAATGATGGTTTCAGGGAAACTAAAAAATGATTTTTGACAAGAGCCATTTACCGATGAAATGATATCGAAGAAACCAAATATATTCCCATCGATAGTGTTTGTTGATGAAAATGATACATCGAGGAAGCACTTAAGTTATCAGCCGAAGTTATGGTCGTATCGATGAAAATCTGATATCGAGTAGGACCTGGAATAACTCAACGACATGTATTTTTCACCGAGAGGAAGGATTTTCTAACAAGCAGATAGTATATCGATGAAAAGCGGTTTTCCTGATACAAAGCTTTCATCGATCCCGAAAGAACATAAAATAAGTTGTGTTGAGGAAGAATAAATTTCGATGAAAGGTTAAAGAGCTCCATCGAAGACAAAGGTTTCGATGAAAAACTAATTCACAGTCACTTCAGCTAAACATTGGTTCCTGTGAAGGAATTAAAAGCTTAAATTAAAGGTGTCACATCTGCAATTAAGTTCAAACACTTGAGTGACCGTTGCAAGCACAGAGAAATTAACTATTGTGTCCGATACAAGTTGCTCACAAAATTACAGCCAAATTGGTCGAATTTTCATGAGAACCAGATAATTGTCAAGATCTAGAAAGTTGCAGGAAGCTAGCTGAGGCTCGAAAGGAATAGTCCAAGCAGATAGAAGAAGTCTAACGGTTCTCCAAGTAAGTGTGATATCCTGCATTGATTGAAGTTATGGAGCCCTCATCTTCTTCTAAAAAGAGTAGGAAAGGAAAAGAATTAAACCTTGAGGAAAAACCCAAACGACAGAAAGGGTAGAACTCTAGTTCAGGATTTGTTGGACCAATGTCCAACTTCCAGTGTAAGGTCCAAGAAAATCAAAAATGAAGAGGAAGGGTTAGAAGATAGATTTGAACATCTAGGAGACATATGGACTGAGATCAGAGGACATGAGTTGTTTTTATTTGGTTACAAGAGAAGGGAGGCTCTTGAGCCCATAAGTAACATGTGGAAGAGAAACTTAGGGAAACTAGTAGTGCCGAATGTATTTGTAGATGTTGAATTAATGAAAGCCCTAGTAGATTCCTGTAATCCAGAAACCAAGACCATATATGATTACCGAGGAAATCCTATGGTGGCAATCAACAAACAAACAATTGATATGGTGTTTGATTTACACTGGGATGTAGAGGAGAAGATTGACATGCATAAATTGTCACAAGAGTTTTTCAATTTAGAGGACATCTATAGGAAATGGAGATTACCCATTCACCGGCAAAGGTCGGAGGATCCATAATTCCTTTCAGTAAAACTGACAAGGTGCCCTTTGATGTCAAGCAATTTCATCCTTACTTCAAGTATACATACTATGCTGCAGCCCAAGTCTTAGGCTTAGAGGCTCATCCTCTCATGGATATTGGGGTTATGGTTCTATGTGCTGACTTGCAATCAAAAGACCCTAGGCCATTTGATTATGCCACTTATGTTACAGAAGCCTTAAATCATGGGCTGGAAAAGTGAAAAGGAGACCTTGTAAATATTCATTTCTCCTTGTATTCTTTGTTGTTGCATGTTATTCTTTATTGTGGACAAGAGTCCAATTTCTGGTCAGATGATTTTAGCATCAGAGCTTATGATAAAAGTGGTTTGAAGAAACCAGTGCAGCTGTGGGTCTCTGCATGGGACCAAAGATTTACAAACAACCAATATTGGCACTTCCAGAAATGCTTTGTAAAATCACTCAGTGCAGCCCTCAGACAACATAGAGACTATACTTTGTCCCCTGAGATCAAAAGATTCCTCAAGCCGAAAGATTTCTCTCTAGAGTCTCAGATTGATCATAACTGGGGTGATTGGTACTGCCACCCTAATCATACAAAAATCAGAATATTCAGGTATGAAGGGAAGCCATACATGCTCCCAATTACAGTGCCAAATAGGGTGGCTAGTCTAGAGATTGTAAGACATTTGTCTGCTGTCAGTGCCAAACATCTCACAGATTTTGGTAAACAATCTATTGTGCCAGGGTTACTAGTATTTTTTGATTTTATTGTTAAAAGTTCCAAAAGTTATCATTTACTTCAGAATAAGTTAGATTATTATGGCATGACTCTGGGTAATCCTAGAGAGAGCTTTGATCCTGAGGGATATGTGAAAGCTGCAAGGACATCTCAGAAACTGAGGGCTGGAATACATGTGGCTCAAATGCCAGATGATTTAATCAGGAATCTTGAAAGGGAGGAAGCCAAGGCCTTGAGAGAAAGATTTGAGATGACTTGGGAAGCTTTCAAGTGGAAGAGGGTGAGGGGGAAAGTGGATGGAAACTTACTTGGAGATCTCCAAGATCCCTTGGAGGTAGCTAAAAAACTGCTTCAGTATGAGGCATAAATTATGCATAGAGTGCCCCCATAGTTTCTCCATTTTATCAAAACTGGAAGAGACAGTGAGCCATTGGCTCACATGTCACCAAAATCAACTACTAGTAGCATCCCTCTTGGCTCCCCTAGAGAAGACTATCCCCCTAGCTTTGAGGTAGAAGTAGATATGGAGACTGGTGAATTCAATATTAGGGAAATGGTTGATATAAGGATGACAGAACATGAAGATTTTGTTGTAGAAGAAGGATTCACTTCCTCAAAAGAATTCCTTTCATTCTTATACTAGTACAAAGGGGCTCATGTGAGAAGAATTATGGCTGGGAAACTAGAAGAAGAGCAGATGAAAAGGCTGCAGGATGACATAGATACTCTCATGAAGGATATGACCCCTAAAAAGGGGAGGAAGATACTAAAAGAGGCTGGTGTCATCATCTTTTCAGGTTGGGACATGAATTCAACACTTATGTTTGATAGATTCCTGAAGAAGCAACACCTGAACCAACAGGTACTACCCCAAGAAGTAGATAAGTTATTTACAAGTTCAGGATATGATCCTGATCAAAAGGCTCTTTTGCAATGGGCACTGTACCCGAAAGGGAAAAGGCCAATTATTATGGATACAAAAGAAACCTTTGGACACCTTATGGTCCATCAGGTAGGGAAGACTGACCCTAGGGTCACAACAAAATTGAATTTAGATGTAGCTAGGCTTAATGTGGACCAGACAGAGTTTTTGGTCAGGGAAAATATTACTTATAAGGGTTTATATGAAAAGACTAAAGATGAAAACTAGAGGCTACAAACAAGGATACTGTAGCATGAGATAGGAACTCCCATAAGCGAATATATCTGCATATCCCACAGGTCAAAGCTTGGATGATATCTCAGATGCCTTGTATTGGAAATACAAAGCAGAAAAGGCTACCAAGTAGGTTGAAGATATGAAGCAAAAGATGTATAAGGTGGTCAATGACATAATTGATCACAGGTTTAAATCAATGATGCCTGCTGCAGAAAAATATTGGTTTACATATACTGGAACTATAAAGGCTTTTGATCAGCATAAGCAGCTTGCATCCAGAGTCAAAGGGATCACTGATGTCACACCAGAGGAGCAGGCAGAGATTGATACTTTCGCAGGACCCCATGAAGAATTCGGGAGTATGCTGGAAAAGGAAATACAAACTTTGGATGAAGGGAATACCCCTAGGGTACCCTCTTTTTATAGCGAAGGTATATTGATTACCTTGGATCAGTGGAAGATAGAATTGGTAAATATTAAAGAGCAATCATTTCAGGAACTGCAAAAGAAAGAAGACCCGATAGCATTGGCGAATTACATCTTGTTGGGATACAATCTACAAGAGTTTGAAATGAAGAAATTGGTTGACACTATCAATCTTTACAAAGATGACAAATATACCGAACACATGGGAATGTTTAGTCTTCTTGTGTTTAGGTTAGTTAACAAACCGTCTTCCTAATTAATGTATAAACAAAAGGACACGACTCTTGTCATGACCCTTCGTTTACATATATAAAGCGAAGGATTTTTGTATGAGGGAGATAATGAGAAATACTGCCAGATAGAAATATGGCTTGGCTAATGAACTGTAATCAAAAATTGAAGAATCAATACGAGATCAGATCTTTGTTCCTATTCCAAATTTGCAGAGTATTCCTCTTTGTGGCATTTGTGTGTGATATTATCATAGTAGATAAAATTGTTTATATTCTTTCAGTAAAGTACTTATTCTGTGTTATTTCAAATTGAATTAAAAGATTTATTTGTGGATTGTAATTGTTCCTGATAATTATTTCTTGTGTGGTCTCATAAAGTTTGGGTTAAATACACACAAGCAATTTAATAATACAAGTGATTGACTAAACTCATAAGGAAATAACAATTGACAGACCTATAAGGGATAGGTTTAATCATTGTCTCATGCAGCATATAGTAAGTCCCTAAAGAGATAATTGACTCTGCAGACCAAAACATAAAAGGCACTGATCATTAAGTACAACCCTCATTACAGTTTACAAAATTCACAACTGAACAAACAACAATAGGAGTAGTTGAGTAGGAAATATAGAATAAGTCAACAATAGTGTATACACATAAATTTTAAGCACAAAGATCAAATAACTTTTACAACAACAATATTGAACTCATATGCTATATCTCCATCCTAGGAACTTATGCCATTCTGAGATAGGAGGAAGCTAGATCAAGATACTTAATCTGCTATAAAAGGCACTAGTCATTGAGAACAACTAGTGAGTAGGTATACCCACCTAGGTTCTGCAGAGCCTAAAGTGAGAGAGTTAGTAACCACATAGGTTCACTCTATAAGTTGGCCAAGTCAATTGGAGGGTTTGATCATAGGAGTTGGCATTTCCTTAGAACCTATCCAATCTATTGATTTGAGACCCAACAACTTCTTTTCCTTGAATGCCTTCTCTCATATTTTCGTGCTCTTTGCTAGTTTGAATGCTCGGTGAATTAAAAAAGAGGGAAAATTGATGATTTATAATGAAATTTTATTCAACAATCGTAATAAATGCTCGTCGGTTAAGTGAAAACTTAACACATTTGCCAGTAAAGAAGAAATCTATCTTCTCACCATCTACTGAGGGTAATTTGCATGATGTTCAACTTGCTGCAATACCCCCAAAGGGTTACTTCTTAGTTGGATGAAGAATTTCCTACCCGTGGAGTGATACTCTGTTCTACCGGTGAAGGAATAGTCTCATCAACATTCTTATCTATCTTTCTAATCCATTGCCTTGAAAATTATTGCTTTACCTCATTAACCTTTTCTTTGCCTTTCAAACTGGGTCCTTTGTTGTTTGCGGGTGAAGTCTTGCTTCGACAATTTTTTTTAATATGTCCAATCTTGTTACAAGCATAACAAGTCACATTGTTCTTCTGAATAGCCTTTCCATATCCTATGCCGGTTTGTGTTCTGCATTGATTAGATAAGTGCCCAAATCTTCCACAAACATAACATCTCAAATTCATTATGTAGTTTTCAGAATTATGACCAACTTTGTTGCATTTGGAACATTGACTAGTGGGTGCATTAATGTTCTGATTGTTTCTAGATCTCACTGATTTTCTCTATGACCATACTTGTTACAGTTAAAACATTTTCCATTAAATTTGTAAGCATTAGGTTGTCTTACCGGTTTACTATGATCATGATTGTTTGCAATACCAAAACTTTCACCAACTTCAAATCCAAGTCCATTAGTATCTCAATTAGGTTTCTGACTTTTTAGCATATCATCAAGTTCTTCTGAACTTTTCTTGAATTTTTCTTCATGTTGATTTGTAGTAGCCAACTCATTTTCCAGAATTCCCATCTACCTCATAAGTTCAGTTTTATCATGTTGCATGTGAATTAGATCTATCTTTAACATATCATTTTCATGACTGAGTCTTAGATTTTCATTTCCAGCATCATTGAGTCTCCTAGTCAAGTCATCTTAATTCTTCTTTCTGTCTTCAATGTCTTTACAAAATCTCATAGTCATGGATTGCACTTCATTTCTCAAGTCATGTTTTCTTGCCTCATCTTGTTTACAAGCTCATTAAGAGTTTCCTTTTCATCATCATCACTTTGTATTTTCTCATGAAGTTCTCTTCTCTTATTTCTAGCAATATTAAGATTCTCCTGAATTCCTTGAATGAATTCCCTTGCAGTCCTCAGATCATCTTCAATTTTGATATTCTTCAACTTCTCTGAATCATAGTCTACGTGAGCCCCTTCCAATTGCTTTCTTAAGTTCTCCATCTGTATCGGTGTCAGAATCTTCCTCAAGCTATTAGGCTTTTGAAAATAGAGGACTAGACTTTGATACCGATTGTTAGGATTAATGATAGTCCCAAAGATACTGAGAGGGGGGGGGTGAATCAGTATTTAACCAATTAAGAGAATATTTAACCTTATTAAGTATTTTGCATTCCAAAATAGTGTACCGGTAAACAAGAATTAATGCAGTAAATAGGAACAGTAAAGACAACATAGAAAACACACCATAACACAAGATGTTTAACGAGGAAACCTAGTGTGGGAAAAACCTTAGTGGGATTTGTGACCCACAATATTCACTCACTGGCCAATGAATAAATATTACTTACAATGAGGGGCGTGCACATGCAGGAAGGCCAACTGCCTAGAGCTCACTACTCAATCTACAAAAGGGAAGTCTCACTGACTTACAAATGGATTATGAAAATCCAATACAATGTACTGCTTCAAATCGACATCAACTATGCCAAGTTTAGTACCAGTTGAAGCTCATACTATAACCATAAACCTTATATAAAATCTATCCTATGCATTCGCATATATCTCATCTTTTATTCCATCCACTACCCTTATTCTTCTCTATATCCTTATCACAAAATGATTTATAAGATCTCATACATATATGAGTCTATTACAATATGCCATGTCGGCTTTACAAAAAGATATTTACAATTAAATATAATAAACAAAAGTTTATTCCTATCGGCTGGAGTGCTGGTATGTATTGTTGCCGCTGTCGGTGAAGAGTCTGCCGGTGCCGGTGCCTGCTGGTGGTTTACCAGATGAATGCTGGGTGGCTGCCTGAAGGTTGCTAGTAGGTTTCCGGTAAGTTGCCATCAATGACAACACCATCATTTCTCACTAGAGTGTAGAATGCCAATATTTTCTTGATCTCTCTTGTGATTCTCTATAAATTCAGCCTTCATTTCTCATTCAAAACACCCTAGAGATTTATTATTATACACTTTTTGCTCTGGAGTCATTGAAGATTTTTGTGCTTTCTTTTTGTGATTATTGCATCTTAGTTTAATTTATTTTTTGAATATTTTCATGATTGCTTGAATCCACATTGCTTGAATCTTTCAACCATCTTGCATCCATTTATCTTAATATCATGCTCATATAGATTAAATCCTTCGTCTTGGTGTAGTCTAGTCACTGGTATTGCTTATACAAATCTGAGAGAAATCTTATACTCGCATCTTTTAGAAGGCAATTAGTTGATTTGTTATGGTTTTTCATATTCATGCTTATATCTGTCTAACCATACATGTAATGAATTAATTGAAGTGTTCTGTCTTGCAACTTACAGACTTATTTCACTTTTTCACACACACAAATCTGGCGCTCACCGTGGGACAGAAGACTACTTTTTTTTGGCCTCCAAGACTAACTTTTTATTTTTATTTTTATTTGAATTTTTTGCCGTATAGTTGCAATATCATATGACATATCCCGCATGCTAGAACGACAAACTGTAGGTATCGTACGATTTGGTATGGATTATCATATGAGTCAGTAAAAATTGTCATACGAATCTATATTTTTTAGTAAAAAAGAAAGAGCAGATTTCATTCTTTAGGCTCTCTATTCAATTTTGATTATACTGACATTGACCCTAGCTTGTTTTCTGTCTATCTGAGAAATTTTTACAGCCTAATCAGTTTTTGCAGAATGCCTGTCAAAGAATATGCTTGTCGCACAAAGACAATATGACTACTGACTCGTTGTCTTTGCAGGTTGCCTGAGGAGATTCGAGAAAACATTGTGTATTCACTAAGTTCATTTTTTAGGCACCTAAATTGCTATCTGGTTAAAGAAAAAATCTATATTTTGTGTTTTAAGAAAATTCTGAGAGGTAGGAGAGTATGCTCTTATCTTTATAGACAATCAGGAATCCATACCCTTGAGGAATTTTCTTTAAGTTTGAGATTTGTATATCTTTAGCAGGCCTACCCTCTCGAGGAGCTAATAACTCTATATCCATTACAACCGGTGAGAGAGGAATGACCCAAGTGGGAATGACTAAATGCCAAGTACTCCAACCCACTATAATATAAACGTGATTTGATGAAAATCAAGTCAATGGCAGTGCTCGGGAATAGCTCTCCTCTGTACCCTCGGGTATATTAAACCTTGGTTTTCAAGGTTGGGAGACCTCTTAATTGAGTTTATACCTCGACGTGCTGAACGAATCCCTTACTAGTTCCAATTAAAATTAGAAGCTACCCAGTTCTCCTCTGAAAGGGGGGATACTCTTTGTGCAAGAGAGATAGTAACTCTCCCAAGATACTTATCATTTTGTGCCCCCATTAGCATTCAGAGTCGACTAATACGACATTGAGAATCCATTACGTGAGACTCAACGACCATATTCTGATTAGCTATTGGGTGTGTACCTGAGTCTACAAGCAAAGGTTTTCTTCTCTCACCAATTTCTGTAGGATTTGCATGCTGTGATTGGAATTATTATTCATATTATCTATTTTCTGTGTTTTCATCCCTGAAACTAAAACTAGAATACCGAAACTGGAGAAAACAAGAAACAAACTCAGTGGTCAAAACTCCATCCGTGTTAAAAACTAGTCTATCCTAGTCAAAACTATGTCCATGTCAAAAACTAGTCTATCCTAGTCGAAACTCTGTCCGTGTCAAAACTAGTCTATCCTAGTCGAAACTCTATCTGTGTCGAAACTAGTCTATCCTAGTCAAAACTCTGTTTGTGTCAAAACTAGTCTATCCTAGTTGAAATTCTGTCTGTGTCACAAACTAGTCTATCTTAGCTGTCAAAAACTCAGTGCACCTCTCAACTGGTCATCGTCAGTTAGTGAAAACTCAATGCGCCTCAAAAGTGGTCATACTCAGTCATTGAAAACTCAAAATTTAGCTTCTGTCCAGTAAAAAGTCGTACGAGTCTTCTGATTTATCGTCCTACTACATACATATTCTCTTACGAGATTCCATCAATCCTAATAGTCTGTCATTTTAGCCTGCATTCTATGTCGTACGATACCTGATTATCTGTCGTCCTGTTTAGGGAACTATCGTTTGATCCTACACCCTATGTCATACGATAAACCATTGCATTGATCAGTTTGTCATTTTAGACATACCAATTTGTCGTACAGTCCTAGGCAGCAACTCGTACGAAACACTATTGTCATCATCCTAAAGCTATTACACTGTCTTCTGGTCCTGTACAACCAATTGTACGAATATCTGATTTTGTTAGTCCAGAATAGTCAAACTTGCCTAAAATAGTCTACAATGAGCATAAAATTGGTTATCATCACCCTGAGCATAAACAGATCAAAACAGTGTACCTCTTCCATTTGTGCTACATGATTTTGTCGATCATCTTTCACCTAGTTCAATCATCCATTTATCAAACTTAAGTCACTTAGATAACGTCTTACACAAGATAGATCGTTCTTGAAACCAGACTGAGTCTTAGTCACTTCTCTCGAATCAACTTAGCTAAACATCTTACATAGGATAGATCTTTCTTGAAACTAGACTAAATCTTAGTTGCTTCTCTCAATCAATACGTTAACCAAACAACTAGCTCCAAATTTGATCTTGATTTCTGCATCACAAATAGATTTAGGTCACACCAATCAATAAAAATGCCTATTCAAACCAGAATTTCTTGTAAGAAGGCTGCCAAAGGCAAAGGGGAATCCTTTTCATATCAACATAATCTATTTTACATAAAGGATCCTCTCACTAATAAACCTTCAACATCAGATGTCCTAGTTTATGATCAATCCTTGTCTCCCACTATATCTGGAACAAAACAAGAAAGACAAGCTACTAAACATAAAACTTATGACGATATCAGTATCCATGATACTGACACTGATTCCTCATCAAGTGAACTGAAGCCTCTGAACCTCCAGAATCGATATACATAAATGTCAAAAGGATAAAGATTTCCGAAAAATGATGAAGGTTATCATGGTTAGAGAAAAAGAAGACTATTTTCTAGAGCTAGCAAAACAAGGAGCTAAACTTCCTACTGTTTATGACATTGAGAATCTCATCATTAAAGAGGAAGAGACACCCTTAGCAATGGTAAACAAACAGTTACAAGTCTTACGAATTGAGATCACAAAACTAAAAAACAAGGATAAATCACCAAAACAATATTCTCTGGATACAATATGCCCATTTCCATTTGACAAAAATATTTACATGCCTCCATTTCCTTCATGAGTGGAGATCTCAAAATTTGAAAAATATGATGGTAACTCAGATCCCCAAGACCATATCAGAGAATTTTGTGCGTTATGTATGGAGTTCATGCACGACCAAACGTATCTCATGCGCCTTTTCCTGAGAAGTTTAGGGGGACAAGCTATGGAATGGTTCTCAAGCCCACCTATGAGAATAAAAACTTTTGAAGAATTAATCCAACTATTTCTACAATAATATTCCTATAACATTCGTTACCCAGTCACTATGATGGAGCTTTGCAATACCAAACAGAAAACAGGAGAGCCCTTTCTCACTTTTCTCCAATGATGGAGAAAGTTGTTCTCTAGATATTCACAGCCTATTCCAGATTCTGGGAAGATGGATATCTTTGTAAACAACTTAATCCCTGAATTGAAATACATTATCCAGATGCAAGTGCATCCTTCATTTAACAAAATGGTAGATAATGCCCCCAGGATGGAAGATGTGCTTATAAAGAAAGGAGATATCTCACTTTGGAAAGAAACACAACAAGCTTCTAGCTCCAAAGAAAATAACAAGTATTGGAAATATGACAAAGACAACAACAAAAATGTTGTTAATGATGGAGTGGTAGACATTGTTAAAGCAAAATCAAAATCCATGATATTTAACTTGGCTAGTGACACACAAGCACTCAAAGCAGCTGAAACCGCAAGTAGAAAATCCTCTGAATAAAGTAAAAGAGTGGTTCAAAGAGAAACCTTGGCTCTCAAAACCTAAATGTGACTTCACTCCTCTAGAAGAATCATATGAATCCGCTTTCAAAACTTTATTGGCAAATGATCTGATAACCTTACCAGACAATTCTAGGCCATATGATCCTGAAGTTAAACCAAAATGGTGGAGAGAAAATGAATATTGCGAATACCATAGAAACAAATGTCATAACACAAACAACTGCATGAAGCTCAAGCATGAGATTCAAGATCTCATAGATGCTGGTAAAATTGTTGTCGGGAATCACCCGGCAAATGTTGATCACAAAGCTTATAAGGACCCTTTACCTATTTACGAACAAGGTGCTTCCTCAAAGACAAAAGGAGGTGCCAAAGTAAATTACACTTATACCAAAAATGACAATGTGATCAACATGATCGAGTCTTCCCAACCTGAATATTGCAATGTGATTATAATCAAAGACAAACAACATGAATCGCCACATGAAAATGCTATGACTCATTCTCAAAAGAAAGTCACTCTCCAAGGAGCTAGTTCTTCAAGTCCTACTCAAACAACATCAAACCTACCAACCTCGTCAAACAAACAAAAAGAAAAAACATTTGATAAATTTAAACATCTAACTTCATCATCATCCTCTAGATATAGCATTGTTGAACAACTGAAAAGGACAAATGCTCAAATTTCCATCTTTGAATTACTAAAAATCTCTTCTACTCACAAAGAGATCCTGGACAAAGCGTTGCTCACCACTAATGTTCCAAAAGATTTAGATATTTATTGGTTTCAATCTATGGTGGGTCATTTGACTTTACCCCATTATCTGACCTTCTCTGAAGAAGATGACAACTCACTAAATTATCCACATAACCAACCATTGTATATTGAAGCCATTATCCATAAACACAAAGTTAAACGTGTTTTGATAGATGGAGGTGCGGGGTTGAATATCTGTACTTACAGTCTGCTTACACAACTAGGATTTTCTGAAAATGTCATTGATCTGACCAAGAAAATAACAATTAAAGCCTATGATGAAGAAGAAAGGACCTCTAAAGGTTTGGTATTATTACCAATCAGGGTGGGACCTGTAGAAAGAGATGTCATTTTCCAGGTAATTGATCTTCCTCTATCATACAATATCTTACTGGGTAGGCCGTGGATTAATGAAATGAAGGCAGTTCCATCTACATACCATCAATGCTTAAAATTTCCTTATAACGAAGTTGAAGTCAGTATTCTTGGTGATACAAATCTTCCCTGTAATGCATTGACAAAAGGTGCTAATACCTTTGTGCCTCATAATAGAGAAACCTCTACAAATGAAAGTCCAGAAGCTTTGACTAAGGACTTAGAAAAGAAATTGAAGATTACAGATATTGGCATGGATGGCTACAAGATAGACCCAATACTTTCATTAGTCTCTCTCCCTCCATCGCTGAAACAGTTGGGAAAACCATCAGAGGCTATGAGAACACAAACTTTAACTCCGAATATCATATATGATGGTCTTTTTGTACATTCTTCTACTTCCTTAGCAGATGAAATAAAAGAGGATTCTTTTCTTAAGTGGCTTTTCAAGAAAGATAGTCAAAACGAGGAAGTACAACATTGTGAGATTTCCCCAACCCAATATGGTCCCGACTACAAAATGATCCAGAGGAAGCTGAATGGAGTAGATGACAAAAGAAGAACTGGTCATTAGTCCAGAGGAAGCTGAATGGAGTAGATGACAAGGACTCACAGAACCATCAAGGTTATGTCAATAGGTATGTCAGATACAAATATAAATGAGCCAAATCTTGAAGGAACTTGCAGCCTTAAAGATGTAGGTGTTGATACCATACATACATTCACTCAATCACTTGAAGAAGATTCGGAAAATTTCCTTACGACTCTGATGACTCTAACAACAGTCCTATTTATGACAATGTTTACTCAACATCAAACTTTGAATCATCTGATGTAAATGATGAGAATTTGTCTACTGATCTTGTTACTGTCAAACCATGATATGTAGTCTAGTATGGTGGAGAGAACGATGCTACAAGTAGGTCTATTGGATTAGGTCAACTAAATATTAACATGTACTTCAATAATCATGTTGTGACTCTTCCTGGTCTTGAGACATTTATGCAAGGTAGTCTTCTAGAACTCGACTTGTCGGTCCATAGTTATGATGATAATACCATGAAGTCTCTCAAACCTGTCCACACTCTATCCTTGGTACATCCTGAATTAATTGACTGTAGTCTACAGGACCAACACATGAATGTGCCTTCCTTTTGCCAATGAATACACATTAGCCTACTACCTTAATGCAGTTGAACCAATGGACTCTTCCACCAGCGAACAAAGTGAGAAAATGACTGAAACAGATATCAAGTATCTTAGTTGCAAAAATTAGAAAAATAAAAACAAAAGATTTGATGGCAAAAACCACATTGTGGTGGTGTTAGAATCTAAAAAAGAGAAAATAAAGGATGTACCTAAGGGTGAAAACCTCTCTGAGGCGCCTAAAGGTGAGATACTTAATATACTGCCGAGTCATTTATAGGAAAGGTCTTCTATATTGATTGAGCCAACTCAGCCAGTGAACATTGGGAGTCAAGAGACACCACCCATCAATCACTTAGCTCAATCACTATCAAGAAAAGAATTGAAAGATTTCACTCATCTCTTTTCAGAAAAGAAGATCAATTTCGCATGGACGTACTCTGATATGCCAAGAATGGATCCTGATCTTATCATAAACCATCTTTCTATCACATCAGGAGTTAAACTAGTCAAGCAAAAACTCCATAAGATGCACCCTCACATGGCACTGCTAGTCAAGGCTGAGCTAGAAAAATTGCTAAAAGTTGGATTTATCAGAGCTATAGACTATGCGGAATGGATTTCAAACATAGTACCTATGTCAAAGGCAGACAAATCTATTAGGGTTTGCACAAAATTCAGACATCTCAACAAAGGTTGTCCGAAGGATGACTTTCCATTGCCAAACATTGATATGATAGTTGATATGACTGCTGGGTATGAGATGTACTCACTAATGGATGGATTCTCCAGCTATAATCAGATCAAAATATCTCCTGGGGATCAAGAAAAGATAGCTTTCACCTATGCATGGGGAACCTTTTGCTAGAACGTCATGCTATTTGGGCTAAAGAACACAGGAGCAACTTACCAAAGAGTGGTAACTACTATCTTTCATGATATGATGCATAAGAATATGGAAGACTAGGTTGATGACACTTTAGTGAAGACTATGAAGAGATCCATGCATAGCCAAGAGCTAGGCCTCATACTAGATAGAATGGAACAATTCAAACTCCGGCTAAATCCAAAAAAGTGTGCATTTAGAGTGACATCTATTAAATTACTTGGCTACATCATTTCAAAGAAGGGAATCAAGGTTGATCCTGAGAAAGTCCAAGCTATAATGGAAATGCCACCTCCAAAGAATATCAGTCAAATGAGAAGTCTACAAGGACGTCTCTAATCAATCATACGCTTTATTTCTCAACTAACAGACAAAGCTCAAACTTTTACAAAAGTATTAAGGAAAGGGGTAATTTAAAAATGGGATCAGGAATGTGAACAACACCTTTAGCAAATCAAAGAGCACCTGTCCAATCCACCAATATTGATGCCACCAATTCAAGGTAAACCATTGATCTTATACATATCAGCCACTGATTCATCATTGGAGGCACTTTTGGCGCAATAAGATGAAAATAAAAAAGAGAGAGCTATATATTACATCAGCATAACATTGGTGTCTTATGAAATGAACTACAATATAATAGAAAAAGCATGCTTGGCATTAGTCTTTGCTTCACAAAAATTGAGAGAGTACATGTTAGCACATTCCATCAAGCTAGTAGCTAAGACTGATCTGCTGAAATATCTTCTTAACAAAGCAACACTCAGAGGAAGATTGGCTAAATGGGTCATGGTTCTTACAGAGTTTGATATTGAATATGTGGAATGCAAAGCCATCAAAAGATAGGTGATTGCAGATCAACTTGCTGATGCTCCACTTGAAGATACTCAACCTCTGCATATAGATTTTCCAGATGAATCAATAATGCACCTTTCTTAACAATCATGGAAGATGTTCTTTGATGGGTCTTTCACTCAAAATGGTTCCGGTGCTGGAATACTTTTTATTACTCCTCAAAAGTATTCAATCCCGAAGGCTTATAAGATTCTTTTCCCTTGTACAAACAACATTGCAGAGTATGAAACTCTGGTAAACGAGATCAAGCTGGCTATCGAATGGAAGGTTATGGAATTACACATCTATGGAGATTCTTAGCTAATCATCAATTAAATCAATGATACATATCAGACTCGAGATGAGAAACTGATGCCTTATAAGAGGATGGTGGATAATCTCAAGAAATATTTTACTTTTGTGTCATTTCAACAGATTCCCAGATCCACAAATAGAGCAACAGATGCTATGGCCACCTTGGCATCCATACCAGGGTTACAAGAATCTAATTTTCACTTTGAATTCCTGGTGGAAGTGTTACATTACCCTGCCTATGATTCTCCTGAGTTCCAGATGGTCTGTTCTATTATTGGACATGACTCATCTCGCTACAGCCTTATTTACTCTTATCTACGAGACCAAATTGTCCTTGAAAATCTTACTCGTAATGAGAAAAGGAACCTAATCCGAAATGCTTCATGGTATGTCATCATCGCTAATGATCTATTTAGGCAAAGTTTGGATAGTAATTTTCTTAGGTATCTCAAAACTGAAGAATCTAAACATTCATTATCAGAAGTCCATGAAGGTATTTGCGGATCTCATTCGAATGGTCTTACTTTAGCTCGAAAACTACTATGGGCTGGCTACTACTGGCTAGACATGGAGAAAGATGCTATAAAGTTTTCTAAAACTTGTGAGAGTGTTAGCTACATGGAAATCTCATACATGCTCTAGTAAGGGATCTCATACCCTTCATTACACATTGGCCTTTTCAGTAATGGGCATTTGATCTAATTGGTCAAATATATCCCGCATCATCTAATGGACACAAGTTTATCATAATTGCCACTGAGTACTTCACTAAGTGGGTAGAAGCGGTTCCACTCATCAAAGCAACCGGTAAACAAGTAGCTTTGTTCATCCTAAACCATATCATTTGCAAGTATGGGATACCTTTTTCCATCGTGACTAACAATGGAGGACAAATCAAGAATAAAGATCTAGATGAGCTGTGTGAAAAATTCAAAATAAAACAACACTGGTCATCTGTATATTACTCTCAAGGTAATGGACAAGCTGAGGCATCTAACAAAAACCTATTGACTATCTTACACAAAATAGTAAATAAATCTGGGAAGGATTGGCATCTGCAGCTCAATCCTGCATTATGGGCTTATAGAACAAGTATCATAACACCTATTGGGGCTACACCATTTTCTTTGGTGTATGGGTCTGAGGTAGTATTACCTATTGAAGTAGAAATACCATCTCTAAGAGTTTCTTTGCAAGGTCTTGTTACTAATGAAGACTATAGAATATCTAGATTGCATGAACTCGAGTTGCTGGATGAACGTCGACAAGTGGTGTTTGATCATCTAAGAGTGTATCAAAAGAGAATGTCCAGAGGATATAACAAGAAGGTTCGACAATGAGAATTTCAGGTTGGTGAGAGAAAATCCTAAAAATCAACAGTTTCAAGACAACAAAGGGAAGTTTGAACCCAACTGGCTGGGTCCCTACATCATTACTGCAGTCTTTGGCTTTGGTGCATATCAACTCTCGACATCAGAAGGAGAACAACTCTGTGAACCAATTAACATTATCCACTTGAAAAAGTTTTCACTTGGTATTCTCTTCTCCAGCAACCTGTACAGCTGAAAAATGTCTTGAAAAAAAATCTAAAAATCATAAAATGTCCTAAAAAAAAATAAAAATAAAAATAAAAAATAAAATAAAAATAAAAAATCAAAAATCAAAAGAAAAAAAAAGAAAAGAAAATCTTTGCCAAGTAGGTGAAAACCTGTCAAATAGGTGCCTCTTGTACTCAAGCGCTCCATCTATCAACTCAATGTTGGCATTTCCCGCTTTCATGTATAATTGCTTTCGTTTGTACATATATTTCAGTCACTTTTGTGACATCCTGGTTCATTGGAACTCTCATGGATTGAAACTGATTAATGTCCTAGTTTTAGGTTAATCAACAGAGCACATTACATGTCCTAAGCAATATCAACCAAGTCAACTTTACGTCAGTGAAACCTGGTCGTCCACTCTAAGTCAGTCACCTATCTCCTGACTACTGAAGATTTTTATCACTAAGTACACAAGGAAAATAACATTACTGAAAAAAATCACGAAATAGTTTGAGCTATGAATGTAAATTTTCTTTGTGTGCTGTCTTTTATATTGGTTTTCGATTATTATCCCTCTGAGTAACTCGAGGAAGTCTATCTTGACTAAGAGGAGCAAGGATTGGGGGCATAATATTTTCTTTATTTTTTGCTTGTAGGAATGATTCTGATGATCTGGAAACATTTAATTAGTTGGGTGTCTGTGATAAGAGACTTCACATCAAGGTGAAATCACCACACATACCTTGACTCTACTTATTTGTATGCTACAGGGAGGTTCACATCATTTCTTTATCTGTTTTTAGGGAATTTATTTATCATGCACTCCGGGTCCCTACGAAATCTGTCCAAGGATATGAACGAAAAAGGGTCATTGCGGACAAGATAATTAATATTGCACATGAAAAGAAAGGAACTCTAATATGCCTGCTATGTTTGTTAACGCTCAGTGATGAAACTTAAGCATTTCAAATCCAGTGACTAAGTTTAGGTTGCATTTCATTTTGCATTTCATTTTGCATTTCATTTTGCATTTCATTTTGCATCTCATTTTGCGTCTCATTTTGCATTTCATTCTGCATTTTGTGAATTTAGAGTGATTTCAGTATGATAATAATGATCTCTTTATCTTCTGAATGAGAGTTTGAAGTTTCATCATTTCTCAGCTAAGTGGTCTCTTTTTCATCATTTCTCCAATCGAGTACTTGTGTATTGAGGTGTTAGCTGCATACATACGCATTTTACATAGATTCATATATTCATTTACATTCATCTTATTGCATAAGAAAATAATTTTTTTTTGCATTCCTAGATACTCATTTTCATTCATTCATTTTATTTGCATATGAAAAGAAACAAAAAATAAACATCCATATTCATTTGCATTACATCCATACATAAAAGATATGCATACATATAGAATAAAGCTTATAGAAAGACATCTCATAAATCAATCGACACAAGTACAATGAAATCAAATCAAGGTCTCGTATATATAATGATAAAGTCTCAGGATACAAAATAATGTCAACTAACATATACAAACTCCCATCGGAGCAAGAATCGTAAGGGCTACAAAAATTGGGTGTGTCTACAAAAAATCTAAGAGCTACCAAAAAAAAATCTAGCTCTCTACCTCTCCCTCATCGCCAGGTGAAGGAGGAGGTGGAACCTACTAACCAGAGTCCTGACGAGGTGCCTGAGCTCCCTCAGATTGTGCCATGTACTGAGAGTAGGGTACAACCTGCTGCGCTGATGGAACTGCTACGTTGTAAGTTGTAACATAATAGGCCACCCGACTAGTCTGATGTAAGACCTCTTGCTGCAAAGCACCTCGCTTTTCCCTCATCTCCGTGACCTGACGATTGTGCTCTGCCCTGAGCTCCACCAGCTGATGATTGCGTTGTGCCCTGAGCTCCACCAGTTGACAATCGTTGTTTGCTATGAGGTTAGCTAACTGGTGATCTATCTCTGATCTAAAGGTCCGTCAGCTATCGGTCTCGCTCTACCAGCTGTGTCTATGCCACTGTCGACTGTGACTGTAAACTTACCAAACGTTCTCTCATCAACCACGCTGCATCCACCCCCTACTCCCTCACAGGCTCTCCGCCTCCATCACCGCCTCCATCTCCACCTCTGACTCCCCCCTGCTCATCTCTCCTCTGTCTCACCTGCCTAGGAGCTACTCGCTCCTCTCCTCCACCCTCTGGTACCCTAGCTCCACTCAATCCGACACCAATAGCCCCTAGGGATCCACCCTCTCCTCTCTGCTGCTGCCTACCACTAGCTAGTACCCTGTTGCTGCTAGCACTAGGATCACCACCTACCCACCTTGGAGCCTCGACTCTTCGTCCCTACCTCTATCCCTGTTCTTGTGCCTGCGCAGGGGCATCATCCTCAATCTCCTCTATCAGAGGTGCCTGCTCTACCGGATCTGTAAATCTAGGGAATGGATGTTGCTAGAACCAATCCCTGTACTGGGGCAATACTCCCATATCTGCAATATCCTCTAAATAGTCCCACCTAAGCTGCTGCAACCTAGTCAACTCCTGCATGCCCAGGGCGTATGATAACCTAGGTCCCCATCCCTGCCTCTCCTCCTCTGCATAACGCGTGTAGGCAGTAAACTACTACGAGATCCCCTGAGGTATACCATACTGCCTCATCACTTGAGTAACCACAAACCGCTCGACCACTGTCACTGATCTGCCGATGAGAGGCCGAGTCATAAATAGGTCTCTATGCCTAGCTCTCCAGTCATCCCAAGGCTCAAGACCCCTATATTGTCTCCATATGACAACTATAAGATCATCTAGCTCTCATCTCCAATACTCTGTCTTTCGCAGATGGGGCTGAGTAACATATCCAGAGTATCTATATACGATGGGCTGCTGTGGATCTCTGACATCATTCACAATCGGTCTGCAAATTGGGAGGTGCTCCCAGGCCCATATCTGTAATATCAAAACCCCTAAAGCCATACTCTTCCCCTCCCAGTAAACCACCTCATGCATCTCACGATACATGTGCACCATAATACAAGAACCCCATCCTAATCTCTGAGGGTGCTCCACAAGCCTCTCTAGCATCTTGCCCCAGCCGCATAAGAAACCCCATTGTCCCCTGTCTAGCATAAGGAAACAACCAATGAACCATGCTAGGATGCATGCCAGTGGAAACTGGTCACTGTACCTCACCATCATGTCATCCCAATTGATAGACTGTGTCAGAATGTTTGCATCATGAAATACGTGCCTCAAAGCTAGTAGGGCAGGACATTGTGCTGAATCATAGTCCACCTTATCCCCAACGAATGGAATCCAGAGAATCCTATATACATCCTCGGGAGTGATAGTCATCTCACCAACTGGCAAATGAAATGTGTTATGCTCAGAATGGAATATCTCTACAAGCGCAGTGAGCATCTCGTGATTTACATGGATATCAGGCATGTCAAGAAGATGAGTAAGCCCGCATAAATTGATATTCGCTCTATCATTATCAGATAACTCGCAAACTAATGTCATAGTCAGTGGATAGACGCATCTAAAAAGAACATGAGGTAGTTGAACCTGCAAGAATCAAACAACATATCATTAGAAAACATTTCAAGTTATGCTATAAGATAACATAAACATCACGCAAATCCAAAACAATCAATTGCAAAATCAAATTTCCAAGTTTTCACCCTAAAAAATGCTCACTATTTTTCAAACAACATAACATAGTAGAGGCAGAAACTCATACGAGTCAAGACTGGGTATAGGATGACAAAAGACTCTGATACGACACAAGACAAGCCTTTGAATGATAAAATGGTCTCTTTTGAACAAGCTCGTATGATACAAGGGTAGGTTTGAAATGACAAAACTAATGGATTGAAATGATAAAACTCAAAAGAATAGTTTATCGTACGAGACAGGATGTCGTCTCACACGAAAAATTGATAAAACCCGGCTTTTGCAAGCCTAAAAAGTCAAAAAATCAACAAAAAAATTAAAAAATGAAATGATTAAGAGGATTAAGATCGAACACTTACCACTGGCTCATAGTTCCGAGGTCGATTATGTCATCTCTAGCGCTCGAATCGATGCTCTTGTGTGGGAACCACCATTTTTTTTCATAGAAGGTTTTTTGAATTTTCAAACTTGGAGGGTTAAAATGAATTGAAAATGACACTTCCACCCTTTATATAGCCAAAACCCTAATTTTTCAACTTGCTCCAATGGACATGAAAATTGTACCCTTAGCTAATTTTCTTGTCTTGATTCTATTTTCGGGATCGAAATAGAAATCCAAGATCATTCTCCTAGTCAATTTCGTACAACTTAGACCACTTAGTGCTTTCATCAAAAAAGCTCATTATTTCTCCACTTTGCGCTCAATTTCTAATGAATCAACGCTGAATCTCAATTTTATTCTACAAATCAACTTTGTGCTCACTTTCTCATCAATCAACGCCAAATTTTTAAAAGTCCCTATGAATCATTTGTTCTCAAGTCATTATCATCACCAACAATTGCCTAAAATATGTACCTTTGCTATCTTTCGATTTCGCTCTCGAGGGGGCATACTCATGACCTTATGACCTCACATCTTCAAAGTAGAGAAAATTTTCAAATCTTCATCCAAAGTCGAGAAAAAAACTTTAAACAAAATCAAATTCTTTTTGCCAAGGGGCATCTCAGCTTCATCGCTTCATATCAAGTTGAGATCTCTCGATCATTCGAATCGAATCAATCGCTAGGGGCATATCAGTTTTATCGCTTCAAATCAAGCTAATATTTGTCTTCATCTGAATCAATGTCTTAACGTTAATCAGTTTCATCACTTTTCATCAAGCTGATTATTTGTTTAAACTTAATCAAATGTTTAAAGAGTATCTTTGATCACACGCTCAATCTAAGCAGGTGTTTAGTTTCATTGCATCAAATCAAGCTGGATAGTTTATCTTTGTTCATTGTGTCTTGATCCATCAAGTTCAAGATCGATTTTATCTTCGCTCACTGTGTCTAGTTCAATCAAGTTCTAGATCAGTAAGATATGCTTCTTGATCAATCAAGTTCAAGTTTGGTATCTTCGCTCTCTATTGTTCGTAGTTCAATCAAGTTTGGGATCAGTATCTCTTTAATCAACTTTGTTCAGCTCCAGCGTTTCAAATCAAGCTAAACACCTTGCTCTTCATCTAGTTCGTGGTCAATCAAGTTCAGAACTTTTATCTCCTAGACATCAACTATTCTTTGAACAAACACGCTGCTCACACATTAATTCAAGGAGGGGCAAATGTAATACCCTAAAAATGGTCATCTAAACCATGGGCCCCTAATTTCAACAACATCACCAAGGTCCTAACCAAAGGCAATTAAATCAATCTTGAGCACATTATTAATTCTTTAATCATCAAATATCACATGGCAAATCAATAACTCTATATTAATTAAATATCTATTTAATTAATTGAATCATTCCAAGTAAATCATTTTAATCAATTATCTTGTTTAATTTATTAAATATCCTAGCATATTTAATTAATTAATAAATTTGCCATTTAATCATAAAAAAGTAATTAATTTATTACAAAAGAGGAATTAATCACAAAGCAAGAGTTAAATTGAAAATAAAATAAAAGAATTGAATTGAGGGAGAAATCAAACTTGAGATATTATTTCTTTCTTCTAAATTGAGAACTTAAAATCAGAAAAGCAATTAATTGAATTTAATGATTCTCTAAAATTGGAACTCAAAGCTTTTAAGAAAAGAAGTTCAGTTGCATTGAAAAGACTCTTTTCTTGAATAAATCAAAGAATTACCTATTTTTATCTCAAGTACATGGAATTAATTAATTCTTATTTCTAATGCAAACTCAAACTTCTTTTCTGAATGCATTTCAATTAAACTATAATTAGAATCTATCTCAAGGTTAACTGAATCTGATTTCTCAATTATTTCAATTAATCCTAAATTGTGTTTTTTCTTGATCTCTCTTGTGATTCTCTATAAATTCAGCCTTCATCTCTCATTCAAAATACCTTAAAGATTTATTATTATACACTTTTTTCTCTGGAGTCATTGAAGATTTTTTTTCTTGCTTTTTCTGATTATTGCATCTTAGTTTAATTTTTTTTGCATATTTTCATGATTGCTTGAATCTTTCATCCATCTTGCATCCATTTAGCTTAATATCATGCTCATATAGATTAAATCCTTCGTCTTGTTGTAGTCTAGTCACTGGTATTGCTTATACAAATCTGAGAGCAATCTTATACTCGCATCTTTTAGAAGACAATTAGTCGATTTGTTATGGTTTTTCATATTCATGCTTATATCTATCTAACCATACATGTATTGACTTAATTGAAGTGTTGTGTCTTGCAGCTTACAGACTTATTTCACTTTTTCACACACACAACTTTTTCCATGATTAATTGACATGTTTAGGGTTTTCTTGATATGGGAAAATGAATTTCTTTGAAATATGAAATCTTGGAAAATGATCACTCACATAACAACTAGTCAATAAAATAGAATCATTGCACAAACATGTACTTGTTTGTTTCAATTAAAATTACAAATAATCCTTGCAAGTGTAGAGGCCATCCTTAAAGTGATGAAAATAGTTTGCATCCCTCACAATTATCAAGTTCACTCAACAATATTGGAAATAAGTTGTGATAGTGTGACAATCACCACATAGTCAAAGGTTTTTTGTTATCTGGATTGGAATCCGAAGGTTTGTATTGATTAGTAACACAAAAAAAGCATTTACATTTCTCTTAATCTCAATCCAACCACAATGTTCAATTTTCTTCACCCCACTCCTTTTCAGCAAAGTTTTGATCCTTGAAACATGACTCCATCTTTCAACTACAACATAAATGTTTGACAATAACACATAATTGCTTGTATTGTTAGGTTCTAATTTAATGAGGCACTTTGATGTAATCTTGTCCAGGTTTACACTGGAATGCATTTGAAAGGGAAAAAATTTATTGTAACTTGTTTGTTGTAGATTAATACATTGGTTTGATTCCTTAGAGCATGATTTTTTTTACTTGAAAGGGCTTTCCCCATGTATATTGGTGTTTTCTTCTCTTTTGTCTATCTTTCTTGTTTCTTTAATGTTCTTGAAGTGTTCATTTACATGTCGTTATGCTACCAAAATTTATTTAGACCTATAAACTACATTATCTTTCCTCTAAGGATTAGTGTGATGGGAAATCGGCTATGTTTGTTTTCACTGGCATAGTAGAATGTGCTTGTATTGAGTTGTTGAACATTTGATTCAAAAGAACATAGGATATTGTAGATACATATGGGATCTTGGATGTCATTCTAGGTTCATCTTTCCCTTAATGTCTTTAAGTACTACATAACACTCAAATTGACATTAATACATGCTAGGTTGTCTCACAATGATTAATAAAAGAAAGTTGACAAAATTTTATTCAAAATTATTTTTAAAAAATCGACAACATAATTTCACAACAAAAAAATTAATTCATGAATAATAAATTTTAACAAATCACAATAAACAAAAATACAATAATGTTATGCATTGAATTTCATACAAGAATATACCACTTATAAATTTATTATTACATGAAATACAAACTAATATGACATAAATTACAGATTAATTGAAATAGACCCTAAAAACATGGGAATGCATTTTTCCAGCATGACAAAAGCACATTAGTAGGACCCAAGAGCATGTGCAAATTTGCTCATGACCTCTCATACAACATTCATTGAACATTAGACATGGCAAAACAATGTCCATTAAGATAATGAGCAATGGTTTTTTTAAGTCCTTAATGAGGCTAAAGTTGTTAAATTTATACAAGTCTTCCAAAAAGAAAGCTTAAACAAAGGTAAGCACAATTTGGATGTAGCCGCTTCCCACATTAGGAAGCAATGAAATTACAACCCACCACGTGCATCCGTTGCCAGGACCAAAACTCTCAATCATGTTCCACTAAATAAGCCGGGCCGCCAGCAAAAATAAGACAATATAATTCCCAACATTGTCGGTGTTCTACCAGCTTAATCAGGCTCATTTCATTTCATTCCCCTCCCATTTCGTGGTTGGGCCCTTGCCATATTTATTGGCCTTTGGCCTTTGCTTTTGGTGAGGCGAATCTGAAGCCCAGATCTACTTTGATTAAAGTTAAAGAGGACATATTCTATCCATCTTTAGGTGGTAAAGAAAGACAGATGCTTCATGCTCTATGCTCTATGCTCTATGCTCTATGCTCTGTGCTCCTCTTCTCTCATTCACCCACTTTTAAGCTTTATGCTTCTTGCCGGTGTGAGTGGACTGAAATTAACGGCGGTCATTGGTTGAATGATGAGGAATCCGAATGAAGGGAAAGGTAGAGCGTGGTGTAGGCTCTATGTTTTGGAGGCACTAAGAGACGATGATTGTGGGAGATTGCCGAAAAAGAAGAATGTTGTATGAGATTGAGATGGAGATGGAGTATTATGGTGGAGCAGCAGCATCCAGGGCCTGCGAGAATGAGTTGGGAGTTGTTGTGTCTGCAGATCCCAAGCCCCGCCTCAAGTGGACACCAGAATTGCATGAGAGATTTGTTGATGCTGTCACTCAACTTGGAGGACCTGACAGTATGTTTTCTCCTCCCTTTCTAGGCCTCTTCTATACATGTTCTCTAAGCATTTCAAAGGTAGTTCCTCACATGTTTTGGTTGGTGATGATGCAGAGGCCACCCCTAAGTCTGTGATGAGGGTGATGGGTGTCAAAGGCCTTACATTGTATCATTTGAAAAGTCACCTCCAGGTATGCCCAATCACACTTTCCTAAATCAAACACATTCATGCCCATATAGCTAATTGCTTTTTAATTTAACAGAAATACAGGCTTGGCAAGCAATCCCACAAGGAAGCTAACACCGACTCACACAAAGATGGTAAGAAGAATTTTATGAATTGCTTGTTTTGAATTGGAAGAATGCCTATCTCGTATGAATAGAAGTAATTGAGTTTTAGATGTTTGTTTTCAATTGGACTTCGTATGAATAGATGTAATTGAATTGGATGAATGTCTATGTCGTATGAATAGAAGTAATTGAATTTTAGATGTTTGTTTGAATTGGAAGAAAGTTCATCTTCTACCTGAGAATGAACACTTGATAAAATAATAATAAACAAAACTCCAAATATCTTCAATTGATTTGCCCAGATTACTTGAATATACAAATGGATGAACACTTAATCTTTAAGCATCATCAATTAATTTTGTTCCCTTACAGTAGCGAGAAATAACTCGGCTGCCATGGCTCTTGACATCATATGCCGAGGAGGCAATACGATAACAAATCAAAAGGAGTAAGTCTTTTAAGTATTGTACAAAGAGTCAGGTTCATTTCGCTTGCCCATTGGGCATTCGACATTAATGAATTTCAATGCTTGCTTACCAGGGCAGTACATATTGCAGAGGCCTTAACTACTCAGATACAAGTGCAGAAAAGGTTACACGAGCAGCTGGAGGTATTTTGTTCATAGGAAAAATGCTTCTTTTGCTTATGCAATTCAAGAAAATGTAAATTGCAAAAATTGTAAAAATGTTTATTTGTTATTGCATAGGTTCAGAGATGCCTGCAGTTGAGGATAGAAGCGCAAGGTAAGTATTTGCAGACAATATTAGAGAAGGCCCAAGAGACATTAGTGTACCAAAGTTGTGGTCCTTCAGGGCTTGGAGTGGAGCAAGTGAAAAGGGAGAGTCACACAGAAGGCATTGGTTCCACTTTGTCTGTCGTCTCTTCATTGATAGACATGCCGCCCACACAAGATAACCACAACCAATGCAGGGATTGTCTTTCCTCTCAGAGCTACCTTGGTGGTGTTGTGGGTAATGATCATTTTGAGAGGAAAAGTCTAGGGGATGTCAATGAGAGCAATGAGACAGACGATGAAGATCCACTATCAATGACATGGAAGAACACAACACTGAGCATGAAGTTGAAAGGGTGTGCTCAAAATGAGAATTCCTTGAGAGTCTTCCATCAAACAGATATGCCCATGCTTGTTCAATCTAATACCCATTTGATCCATGATTACCTCAGTCATGAACAAGGATTGTTTAAGAATTTCAACACCCCTTGCTCCCCATCTATGTTGGGGAAATGCAGAAAGACAATTGAAGGATTGGATCTCAATATCAGAGGGGAAGGAGTTGGAAATGCACCACACCAGGGAATACAGTTGGATCTCAATACTTATGAATGGGGGAGGTGAGCATATTAATGCATCCACCTATATCATTTCACTCATCTTGTACATAGCTTTCTCGACATTTTGCTTGTAATCAAATGGAACAGAAATGTCAAATAAATTGACTTTGTTAAATTCCACTCATGCGCACTTGTAGAAGCCTGATATCTTGTATATTATTTGAATTTTACCTGTTAACAATTTCTGAAAGTTTATTTAAATTGCAAAATATTTAGATTTTATACTATTTACCCACTTTGATATAATATAACTATTTTTGTCCACTAACAGTGGTTAAGATTGGCTGAAGAAAGTAGGTGGTCTTAAACAGACAAAGATATAAATAACACATGAAGCTGCAATGTGAAAATGGCAAAAGCAAACATTCTTACAGGCTCAATAGGTAATGATATTGAATATATAATTTGCTTACGTGGCTTCCTGCGTCATGCTACAATAAGCATTTAAAAAAGGAAAGCATTGACTGTAGAAGATGCTAACCATCCTATTTTGATGAGATCAAACCCACTCTTAGTAAGGAATTTTATGCACCATATTAACGTTCCATCTTTTTGAAGTACTGCCCCACAATAAAATGCAAAGTAGTGTATAAGGCATACCTTTATATGTTTAAGGTTGATTTATATGTAGTTTTTTATATATTTTAAAATATGTTTATATTTATATTGGTTTTTGATATTATGTTTTTTAGTATTTAATTTGATGGATTTTATTGTATAAGTTGATCAATTATAATTAAATTTTAATATTTTTTACATGTAGTTTAGATTCAACTTGATTCAACCTTTTTTTATCCTAGTCAAAATCGAGGGTGTGAATTTGTCATGATAAAATTACAAACTTGAATGTATCTATTTTATTTAAACCATATTTTGCCATCCCCCAAGCTAACCCCCATTTGAAATTGGAGCTTGCCCATTGAATTGCATGCAAAATATTTTAAAATCCATATTTAGGATGACATAATTAAACATATCTCCTACTACATTTATTAATACACATCTCACAAGCGTTCACATATTTGAATTTCATTAAAAAAAACATATAGAGCATTTAGATTAGAGCACTCTACACTAGCACACAACAAATTTACACTAGATATACTACATATTATTTGTGTTGGATTTTTTAATAAGAAAAAAAATCAACATCAATATCATAATGATAGCCAAAATATTACTCAAAACTAGATGATGGACTAAACAATATTATTTCCCATACATTAATAAAGCAAAATACAATGCAACATAATGAATAAGAGAAAAAAAGAAGCTAAATGAGTATATTTATAATCAATAAAAAAGAGGAAGTTGAAATATAAAGAGATATCACTCATTGTTGAACACATCAAAATAGTAAGAGGATGGGGGGAGGAGGTGAATCAGTATTTACTTAAGCAATCCCATTTGCAAATTAAGAATCAAACCATATTTACCAAAAATAATAGTTGAAAGCAAAGCATGCACCACAACATTCCACACAAGGATGCCAAGATTTTTACATGGAAATCTCAATGAGGGAAAAACCATGGTGAGAGTTATCTCACAATATATGAACAAATATTACAATATTGATTTAAGGCTCATTACCTAAGGAAGCTCACTACTCCTTGATGAACTTGCTAAGCAATATGCAAAGACCTTCTAAAGAGATCTTTTATCTAAGAGAAGGATGCATGAAGATTACAATGAAAAAAATGAACTTGAATTGCTTTAAAAGATGCATCTATCGTATGCGGATGTTGTAGTCCCTTTTTCACACACTTACTTCATTTGATTGAATTAACAACCATCATAAAATGATTTGATCTTCAATACACACCCTCAACATCATCTCAAAATTCCAACTAGGTCATCTCCAAGATAGCTTTCAATCAAAAGCATATAACACACTACCAGTCGACCTTAAACACAAGAATCATGAAATATAATGAGTTTTGGATCAAACCAAAGCATAATCAGGCCCAAAACCATTATAACACATTATCCAAAGAAAACTTAATAGATCGAGATCAAACCACAAGAGAAAGAAACAAGAATGGTGGCCCAACTACAACAACTTCACCAAAAATTTCAACTGTACACCTTTGTGCCATCGGGAAGAGACCAAGAACACCATGCAGATTAAGATATGAGTATTGTAGTCTATGCATGGTATCCCTACAACCTTCTTATGAAGTATCTAATCATTATGTGCTACCATAGGTACAAAAACACATTGAACTAATGAAAACATAGTATTTTGAACTTATTGTAACAATTCAATACTTGGTACAATACATTGTTGTACACCAAATAATTTGAAACTTGTATGGATGAAACCTTATCCTTCCTTGATCATATAACCAAGTCCACAAAACCATATCTATCACTCTAGAGGAATGTAGAAAATTTTGGTAAACTTTTGAGACACTTAACTCTATTATAGTGCAATTTAGAGAACCACCAATCCTACTTTTACTGTACAAGATGTTATGAAATGAAAATTTGGGAACAACCTCTTTGGTAACTGATAATCTTAATTTTAGAACTACAAGGCCAAATATTGTAATACTTGTAGACACCAAAATTAACATTCCTCTAACCACTGATCTTCTTCCATAATTAAATAATTTCTAATTGTTTAATCAACCTACTAATCGTCCCCCCTCTCCATATTAATTAAGTAATTTTATATTATTTAATTAATAATCATTTATCCCATAATTAATTGATTTTTAATTAATTAATTATTCCTATCATTTTCTTCCAAAGTCCATTTGTAATTAAACATTTTTTATTATGTAATTAACTAACTATTCCTCTATGATTGAATAAATAAATCCATTTATCCTTTCACTCCTCAGTCTAGTTAAAAGATGAATATTTGTTTACTGTTACCCTGCTTGCTCATGAAATTAAATAATTTTATTATTTAATTCTCCCTTTTCCTCCACCTCTCCACTATCTTACAATTGTCGCCACTTGTCCTCTAATTCCTTTCACTAGATTCAACACTTCTTCAATATCTTACAACGTCCACCACTTGTCCTTCTTCTTCCAACCTTTCCACTTGCCTTTGGGTTCCTTCCAAGCATCTTCCCACTCTCTCCCTATCTTTGGCAATATTTCTCCTACGCGATCTCAACCGTCTATCCCTTCTAGGATGAATTATAATTCAACAATTGATCTATTTGTCTCCTAATCTATAAATTTAAATCTTTGCTTCCATTTTCTTTTTAACCACTTCCCTTGAGTTTTTTTGTTTTTTTGTTTTGTTTTGTTTGTTTGTTTGTTTGTTTTTTTTTTTTTTTTTGATTGTGTGTGCTTGTATATTTCTTAGGGCCATTATCATTGCAATTTGGAAAGAGACTCAAGAACTATGGAGAGATTAGGGGAGTATTTGTTTTATGTTGCTTTGTTTTGATTTTTTTAATCTTATGCACTCTCATTGTCATGCTCTTCATAGGATAGTTTTATTTTAGCATTGTGGAGGAATTGATAGTTTTCCTTTGATGATTTATGCATGTGGAATTTCAGGCTATACAATACAAGGGAATGTGGACCAAAATATTGAAACTCTATCATTAGGAAATGTAGTGCTTATGCCTTAGACAAATTTTCTCACATACATAAGTATGAACAAAGACACTTGACTGATATTTATGTAACTCCTTGAAGCATATAAAAACTAATTTATTCCTCATTCAAAGCATGAACTATGTGCTACTAGCATAACCATGTACACATCATACTTCTAGACTATCTTACTACCATATGATGTCATGATTACATCTATTTGGGCTTCCAAACTGACATGCTAATCCCATGTCTTCATCAAACCATATCTCTCAAATACTACTCCCAATCATATGTGTCAAACCATCTATCTCAATCATGTTGGTCCCAAACCATTTCTTTGCCTCTTCAATTACATAAATTCATCACTATACACAAATGATAGGTTGACATAAATGGTAATTTGATAAAAATGACAAGATATGACACATGTTGCCAAAAATATCCCCCTTTTTCATTGGTGGAAACAATTAGCCGAACTATCTCTCCCCCTATTTGACATTAAGGGCAAAGGGCATAAGGTCTCCAACTAATTAGAAGAAGGAGGAGAAGGAGGTACCTATGACAAAGTTGAAGATAATTTGATATTATGATTTTATAGAAGATGAAATTATTCTTGTGAATTTATTTTTCATGACACTAATATTCATAATTTCTAAATTATAATTACAATAGATACATCTAGATATATTTGTCCAAAATGAATCCACTTGCGAGGGAAAGGATTTAGAGTCTAATTGTGCTCTATCTCTTTAAGGTTTTTTCTTTTTATTATTTCATTTGCTCTTAGGATTTCATAACTATTGAACTATCCTATCAACTCACTAGATATTAATGCATGTGGCTTAGAAGACTTAATGAGAACCATTTCAATTAGTCATTATTCTTTAAATATGTCAAATTGAATAAAAATTACACATAAAAAATGTAGCTCCCATGGAATGTTTATGGGTGCAAAAGAAAGAAATACAAAATATATAAGGTCAAGAATATATGTCACTTTCAAAATCAATTATAAATCCTTTTAATTAATTTTACAATCATCAAGCTATAATCTTAATTGCTTAATCTTGAAGACATAGTCTAAGATGTGATCAAAACTATTATGATAAAGATGCAACAAATCATTATCAATTTGATATCACCCAATCTTATTAATTTCACCAGACAAATTTTCAAGAGTGTTTTATACCTAGTTTTTTTATAAATGTACAATTCAAGATGAAACTATAAATTCAAAGAAATTAATAAATAAGTGTCACCAAGAGATTTCTTATGCTTTTCTTCTCAATTTTAGCTTGATTTAGCATTAGTAGAGGTTTTGATTCATTTTACCAATTGAAAGAACATATGAAAAAAATAATAATATATAAGATTCTGCCTAAAACTTCTCAATCAAAAATCCCCATATTGATTGATAAATTTTCTATGGATTCTCTAACAATAGGCAAGGTGAAGATAACAAGATCACTCTAGCTTATATTGAAAAGAAATAATTTTGTCACATATCATCTATTTAATTATATTAATAATGCAATACAGTGGATTAATTTATTAAATGCAAATGAAACAATTAATTACTTATGATGTTATGATTATCTCATTATACTTCAACTATGAATTTTAGATTGACCTATTAACATGTGACAAAGTGCAACTAGGTGCTGGTGAGATTCAAAGACGAGAACATGGTAAAGGAGAGGAGTCTAGCCATTTGGTAAAGAATTGAGATTAAACTTGCATACCATGTTTTTAACTATGTGTTGTCACCGATTTCAACTAGCCTAAATCATGGGACAATCCCTACGAAATTTGTCCGTTTCGTAGCCCACATCCTCCAAGATTAGTTGACTTATCTCGTAAGTCATGTCAGTTTGCATCTTCATTTTTGTCATTTTTTGTTTTCATGTTTTTTTGCCTTAATATTGTATTTCATCTTTTTACTGCACTTTAGGTTTTAGAACCCAAAATGCAGTGTTTCTTGTGTTTTCTTGCACATCGAGTTTTAAAACCTGAAGTGTAGTTTTGGTCTGCAAAGTAACGCAGGTTGAGAAATTTTTCTTGACCTACAGGTTTTCCTATATGCAGGTCGTGAAATTTTTCCTAACCTGTAGGTCTTCCTATATGTAGGTCAGGAAAAATTTCCCGACCTGCAGGTCTATCTATTCTTCCCTAGTTGCAGGTCGGGTTTTAAAATCCGACCTGCCGGTCATTTTCTCCACATGTGCAGGTCGAGTTTTAAAACCTGACTTGCAACCTATGTTTTTCCCAACTACAAATTGGGTTTTAAAACCTGACCTGCAGCCTTGACCTACCCAAGAGCAGATCGGATTTTAAAACCTGATCTGTTGATTTTTCTGTCGTTTTGTCTAAGTGTAATTTTGATCTTGCAAACATCATTCTAGGTCTTTGAAGATGGCAATCTAATGGTGAATATTGAGCTACATGATGAAAATATTGTAGATACTGGCCGATGACTGACCTTTCTCCAAGTAAATCCAGAGGAAAGAAAATGAAGAATAAAGTGTCATTGACACTATGTAGTTTTCATGTAGTTGCATCTTTTCTTATTGCAAATTTTCTTGTAGTTGCATTTTTATTTTATGTAGTAGTTATAGTCAAGTGGGACCGTGCAGTTGAATTAGTCAATTGTGCCCACCTTTTTCTCAACTTCTTTTCCTATATAAGGAGGACCTCATTTGTAAATATTTATCTTTTATTATGCTTAGCAAAACTCTGCCAAATTTTTGTCTCAACAAAGACTTTGTGCTTTTTGATATAAAAATTGATTCAAGAGAAATAAGATAGCAATCCGCTAGTTCTCAACTTTGAGTGAGCCAAAGATTGTGATTATGATTGGAATAATTCTTATGTCTATGTTCTCATAATCATTTCTTATACACTTGAATCTTTTTAGGTGAATTTATGTATGCTAATGAAAGAGATTTCTAATTGTGTAAAATAGACTTTGTGCTATCTACATATTTGGGAAATCTTCTGACAATTAAGTGATTACGTAGGAAGATTTGTATTTCTATCAATTACTTGTAGTTTTAGGAAGCATTGATCACATCTTGGAGACTTTGAGCTACAAGTTGTGATTCAAGCTAAAATAGTGGTGATTAAAGTAGTTGCGCTCACATAAGACTTTGAGATTACATGATTGTCTAGATATTAAGAATCTTTGTTAAGAAGTTCTATTTAATTTTTAGGTTTATTGAGATATAAGAAATATCACCAAGTGAAGGGAAAATACATTAATTTTGAAAAAAGAGAATTACATGCCCTAAGCTTACACCGAAATTTTGTTTTGTATAAGTTGTTGAGATACCCAAAATTATAATAGGGAACCTCCCCTTGATAAGAGGAAATAATCTGTCTTATCATAGCTGTGTGGGAAATATATATTTTGTCATTGGTACGATGTTGACATAATATTCACCCAACAATTTTTTGGTGACTCCGTTGGGGAGCGACGTGCAACCGATGTTTTCTCTGTTGCAGTTTGTTCTTCCATTGTAATATCTATATTGTTGATTTTCTCAAACTACTATTATGGCTGATCGTAGTTACACTCGTGGACAACAAGCAACAAGAATTGTTGATCCTACCTTTGATTTTTTGCAATAACATAATTTTCCTTTTGTGACTCCTCCATGGACGTGATCTCCTTTGCAACAGACACAAAGTTTTCCTCCTACTACACAATGGTCTCCTATACCAGGTGAGGCATCAAGTTTGAAAGTTGTTGTTGTTCCATTTGCAAATTATTTTGTAATACCACCATATAATCCCTTAAGGATGGCTGGCTCGAGTCCTTGGGGTACTGCATTTGGCCCTTTGAGCCTAACGACACCTTTACATGAACTTCCAAGAGGCACAAGAAATAATTTGCGTAAGTTTTTGGGAGATGGTGCTTAACATCCTGATGAGCACATTGCTGCTTTTCATATCACATGTGGTGTTCTTGGTGTTGAACATGAAGATGTTTCTGTGAGATTGTGTATTGAAACTTTGCAAGGTGCAAGTGCTGATTGGTTTTATCATCTTCCAAATAATTGTATTACAAACTGGGCTAGCCTCAAAACAAGGTTCGAGGCAAGGTTTAAGCCTACTGAAGATGATCATGCGCTCTTGGTGCAGTTGACTCAAATGAAGAAGGAACTGAAAGAGCCTATGTGAGAATTTGTGGCGAAGTTTAATAAGTTGGCTAATCGTATTCCAACTGCTTCTCAACTTATTGCTGGAAACTTAAAATGTTTCTTTATTAATACTCAATTGCTGGAAGTAAGTTTTCTTTTGTGTAGGGATAATCCTGCAGATTTGGCTGTTGCACAACAGATGGCCATATTAGTTAAAGATGATCTTATCCTTGTTGGTAAGATAAGAAAGGATCCTAACAAGGTTAGGAATAGTCAAATTGTTGATGTATCACCTTCTTCAACAAATTTTGCTGATGCTATGATTCAAAAGATAGCAAATGAGTTATTAACACTTAAGATGCAAATTTACTCTCAAGGGAATACTTCTTACTGTGATGTTTCAAGTAGGCTATATCAAAATATTGCTCCTAGTTATGTAGTAGAAAATCAAGACAAGCTTCCTTCATCACTAGAAAAGCTTGTACTTGAGGCACCACCAACAAATGCTGCAGTGGAGAACTCTAAATCTAAACAAAGTGATCTTACCAATTGCTGGCAAATTGGAGGAATTGATTATGTGTTGCCTTGATGTTTTGTCATTGATGGCAACACCGATTGTTTTGGTTGTTTATCGATTTCTAGTAGGTTCCGGTGGAGTGGTTGGATTATGATATTGATCCGATATGCTTCGGAATTCTTTGGTTTGTGGAATTAGTTTGGATTTGTCATTCATGTTATTCATATGTGTATCACAATCAATTGGTTCAGGATTTGATAACTCAGGAGCTATCATTTTTCTAGTAAGCCTTTTATCGATAGAGCTTTGTTGAAGATCTTTTGATGCACTTGATAAGTGGTGCTGGTGCGGCTTTTAGATGGCTTTTAGGATGCTATTGGCTATCTTGTTCATGTTCCTGTTGATTGGTGGTGTTGCATTTAGTACCAGACCTAATGCTATCTTATTCTGCTAGGTTATAAACCGGTTTATGTAACATGTTGGTGGATGATCCTGATGCATTACCGGTTGGATCTATTGATTGGATTATGTTGTTTCGGTCTTAGGCTGACTTGGTTGATCATTGGATTGTGGGTTTATGTTATGAATTTATTGTATTATCTTATAGGAGGTCGACCTAATTGTTTAGGAGGCCGACCTAATTGTTTAGGTCCCAAGTTGGTATAAACATGATGTAAGATCTCTTTGTAGATTATGGGTCTATGGTTTTAGGGGTTATGCAATTATCTGTGTGAGAATAAGGTTATAATCATATGCAGAGGTTTTGGTCGATCATAGGTGATCGAATTGGGTTGGTGAAAGAGGTTTAAGACCTCCCATACTGAGCTTAACCGGAACTGTACTCAGGCATAGGAGATGTTATTCTTGCAGTTCACTCTTCTTTCCGAATTGTAGTCTAGATTTATTTTGTAGTCAGTGAGGCTCCTTTTGTAATGAGCAGTACACTCTAGGCTGTTGGCCTTCTGGCATGTGTAAACCCCTCTTTTTGTAATCACATACTTATTGCAAAAGTATAATCTGATTGTAGGTAGGCTTCCCACCGTGGTTTTTCCCTTTACCGGGTTTTCCACGTACAAATCTTGGTGTTATCTTCTGTGGATGGTTGGTAAATGTTCTATGGCTTATAGTTGTGCTTAACTGTTATATCTTCTATTTCGATATTTAGTTTATGTATTTCGGTAATAAGGTTTTAATGCTTAAAGTTCTATAATATGTTGACAACTGATTCACCCCCCCTCTCATTTGTTCACCAGTTATCTGAGCTATCTAATAATTGGTATCAAAGCCTGGTCCTCTCTACAAAAGCTTAACCTCTTGAGGAAGATCCTATAGCTTCTAATAGTTCAAGTTCATTTGTAGCTATTTTTTGAAGAGAAATTCTTAGGCTTGATGGAACAAATTACAGAGTATGGAAGATTCAGATAGAGACTCATCTGAGATGTCTTGGTAAGGAGATTTGGGAGATCACTGAGAAATGATATACACCTCATAATTTGGCATCTGGAAATACTCCTTCGATAGGCTTGGATAAGGACATTGAAAATGATTGCAGAGCTAGAGAAGCCCTTTTGTGTGCACTTTCTGATCAACAAGTTATTAACTGACAAATCAACTGCAAAGGCTATATGGGATAAATTAGAGACTCTGAATGAAGGCGATCCTATTGTTAAAATTGATAAATTTGATGAATACTGGGTGAGATATGAGAACCTGAATATGGAAGAAGATGAAATGATTACTGCTTTTATGGAGAGAGTTAATGAATTTGTTCCGGGAATTCAGTGTTGTAGTGGATCTCTGAGCAAAGATGAAATAGTTTCTAAAGTATTGAGATCTTTGCCACTGGCTTACAAGATGAAGGCTACTACAATTAATGAGTTGATAACAATGGGAAACACATTTGTTAATAGGGATACCTTGGTTGGGAAGCTATCTTCTTTTGAGCTTGAGGAATTTGGTCCTTCTGGAGCTGCAAAATCTGAACCTGCTTTTCATGCATCTACATCATCTACCAACAAGAGTGATTGGAAAGCCTTATATGCTAAGGAACTGGAGGAAATGAAGAAATAAGATGAAGGGTTTGAGCAACTTGAAGGCCTATTTTCTAGAAGAGTACCTAAAGGTCCGACATGAAGTAAATATGAAGGAAAATCACCTTTTAAATGTTTCACATGTAATAAGATAGGTCATTTTGCATCTAGATGTCTTGAAAGGAATTCAAGATTTGAGGAAAGAGCTAGAAGATCTTTTAGTCCTAACCATGATTATCAGAGAAAGCATAAGTATAGGAAGAGCAAAGACAAATCATGCTACTATGTAGATGAGGAAGGTGTGACTGATTCTGATGATGAACCAACATAAGAATCAGCTAGTGGATATGACAATGGAAAGGAATGGGTATTCTTGGCTATCAAGGAAGATGATCCGGTACCTGAAGCAAAGGCCCTTGCTACTAAAGATGAAGACACAAATGTATGGGTGATAGACAGTGGATGTTCAAATCTTATGACTAGAGGTAAAAGGAGTTTTCTATCTTTGCAAGAATTTGATGGCGGTCTGGTTAGATTTGGAGATGACAAAGCATGCATGATCAAGGGAAGAAGAACTATATCATTGGATGGTAAGCATGATACTGATAATATTTATTATGTTGAAGGTTTAAGGCATAATCTTTTGAGTATAGGATAGCTGGTTGATAAGGGATTTTAGTTACAGTTCAAGGATGGAAAATGCAAGATTATCAACAGATCTAGATTGGAGATTACAACCGGTTCTCAAACTAAAGGTAACATCTTTCATTTGAACTCCAGTGAGAAGACATGTTTGATTGCACAAATTTATGAGAGTTGGCTATTGCATTAGAGGTTGTGTCATGTGAATTTTGATTGCATTGTAAACATCAGTTCTACTAAGGCAGTTAGAGATATACCTAAGATTGTGAAGCCCTATAATCCGATATGTAAGGAATGTCAAATGGGAAATAAAGTCAGAACTTATTTTAAGAGTATACAAGAAAAATATAATGATGTTCTTGATCTTATTGATACTGATTTGTGTGGTCCTGCTAGAGTCAAAAGTTTTCAGGGTGATAGATATTTTATACTAATCATTGATGACTATTCTAGAATAATGTGGGTTACTTTTCTAAGGGAGAAATCTGAAGCATTTGAAAAGTTTAAAATATTTAAAGCTAAAGTTAAGATAGAGACAAGATTAAAGATTAAATGGTTAAAGTCAGATCAGGGTGGTGAATTCACATTCGGTGAATTTAATAATTATTGTGAAAAGAATGGGATAAGAAGACAGTTATCTGCACCCCTGACACCTCAACATAATGGAGTTGTGGAAAGGAAGAACATAACTATCTTGGATGTGGCTAGAACTATGATGATGAAAACTAATCTACCTCATATCTGCTTGAGAGAAGCTATGAGCACAACGTTATACACATTCAATAGAGTTTATATCAAAGGAGACACCGGTAAGACACCTCATGAGTTATGATTTGGTCATACACCTATAGTTAAGTATTTCAAAATCTTTGGTAGTAAATGCTATATCAAAAGAGATGATTCCATTGGAAAGTTTGATCCTAGATGTGATGAAGGGATATTTCTCCGTTATTCTAATAAAACCAAAGCATATAGACGTTACAACAATTTTTTTTATAGAATTGTGGAGAGAACTAATGTCAAAGTGGATGAGTAGAATAAGTCAAATCAGAACTTATGAGAGAGAACTGACAATGGAAATGATCATAACTGAACTGACAGTGCCTACACTGGAACAACACAGTGCCTACACTGGAACAAAATGTTGAACCAGTTACTCTAGCAGTATCAGAAAATTTAACAGTAACTGAAGATCGGAGCAGAGGAACATAAAATCAGAAGACTCCTAAGTATGTTACGTTAAATAATTCAGAAGATCAAATCATTGGAGATAAGAATAAAGGAGTGATGAAAAGAAGATGGTTGGTAGCTGATGAGGTATGTTTAATTTCTCAAATTGAACTGACATCAGTTATTGAAGCATGTAAAGATGAATGTTGGATGAAAGCTATGTAAGAGGAATTAGATTAGATAGAAAAGAATAATACATGGACTTTAGTTCCCCGACCTAAAAATAAGAATTCTATTGGGACTAAATGGGTTTTTAGGAATAAATTGAATGAAGATGGACAAGTTGTGAAGAATAAGGCTAGATTGGTTTGTAAAAGATATTCTTAGAAGGAATGAATTGATTATGATGAGACTTTTGCTTGGGTAGCTAGGATTGAAGCTGTGAGATTATTTCTTGCTTATGTTGCCCATAAGAACTACAAAGTTTATCAAATGGATGTTAAGTGTGCATTTCTCAATGGAGATCTTGAAGAGGAAATTTACATTGAGTAGCCTAATGGATTTTCACTTTCGGATGACAAAAATATGGTTTACAGGTTAAGGAAAGCTTTATATGGATTGAAACAAGCCCCTAGAGCTTGGTATGCAATATTGGATAAATATATTTTGAAGCTTAGTTTCACTAAAGGTAATGCTGACATTAATTTATATTATAAGATCACTGATGATGACATATTGATTGTTGAAGTCTTTGTTGATGATATTATTTTTGGAGGTGAGGATAAGTTATGTATGGAATTCTCTTATAATATGAAGAATGAATTTGAGATGTCTATGATTGGAGGTTTGTTATATCCGACTTAGACTGGACCGGATATAATGAATGCAGTTTTTATTGTATCAAGATATCAGAGTGATCCTAGAGAGAATCATGAGAGTGCGGTGAAAATGATTTTTCAGGTATTTGCAAGGAACAACTGAATATGGTTTGTGGTATCCTAAAGATGATGGTTTTACACTATATGCATATACAAATGCAGATTGGGTTGGAGATGTTGATGACCAAAATAGCACATCTGGTGGAGCTTTCTTTGCTGGAAAGAAACTTGTTTCATGGATCAACAAGAAGCAGTCATGTACCTCTTTATCTACTGCTTAAGCTGAGTATGTTGTTGCTGCTACTAACTATACACAAGTTCTATGGATGAAGCAAATGTTGAAGGATATAAGGGTGGATTGTAATGAACTGGTAGTTATTCATTGTGATAACTCTACTGCTATTGACATATCAAAGAATCCAGTATTTCATTCTAAGACAAAGCACATATCTATCAAGTACAATTTTTTGAAGGAGAAGGTGGAAGCAAATAAAGTTAGACTGGCTTATGTGAACACTAAAGAGCAGATTGTAGATATCTTCAGTAAACCCTTGCTTAAGGAATCATTTGAGTATTTCAGAGACAGATTGGGGGTTTCTGCCCCTCTGGTTGAGACCCGAGTGATGCTAATTGGCATCAGTCCGATATGCATTTATAGAGCTACTATTAATTCTGGATTGATGTGTTGGTGCTACTACTCAAGGAGAGTATTCAGCTATGTGGTTCAATGGATTTATGATTTTTCTTTGATGTTATGTCATATTTTTGGCATTGATGTCAAAGGGGGAGAGATATATGTGAAAAATAGAGCTTAACAGAATATCAATCAAAGGGGAGAGATTAGAGATTAACAGGGATATCATTCACATGGGGAGTTTGTTAACTTCATTGTAATATCATCTTATGGGAGATTGTTGTTTGTCTTCCTTTGGGGGAGACTTATTTGGCATTTCTTGGCACTTGGATGTTTTTCACATCTAGTGTTGCTATCAATGCCAAAGGGGAGATTGTTGGCAAATTGGAGGAATTGATTATGTGTTACATTGATGTGTTGTCATTGGTGGCAACACCAACTGTTTTGGTTGTTTATCGATTTCCGGTAGAGCGGTTGGATTATGATATTGATCCGGTATGATTTGATTTGTGGAATTGGTTTGGATCTATCATTCATGTTATTTAGATGTGTATCATGATCAGTTAGTTCAAGATTTGATGATTAGTTGGTTCAGGATTTGAAAATCTTTTGATGCACTTGATAAGTGGTATTGGTGTGGCTTCTAGATGGCTTTCAGGATGCTGTTGGTTATCTTGTTCGTGTTCCTATTGATCAGTGGTGTTGCATTTAGGATCAGACCTAATGATATCTCATTCTGCTAGGTTATGGACCTATTTATGTATAATGTTGGTGGATGATCCCGATGCGTTACCAATTGGATTTATTGATTGGGTTATGTTATTTTGGTTGATTATTGGATTGCGGGTTTATGTTATGAATTTATTGTATTATCTTTTAGGAGGCTGACCTAACTGTTTAGGTCCTGGGTTGGTATAAATATGATGTAAGATCTCTTTGTAGATTATGGGTCTATGGTTTTAGGGGTTATGCAATTATCTATGTGAGAATAAGGTTGTAATCATATGCAAATGTTTTGATCAATCATAGGTGATAGAATTAGGTTGGTGAAAGAGGTTTAAGACCTCAGGTATCGAGCTTAACCAAAACTATACTCAGGCATAGGAGATGCTATTCTTCCAGTTCACTCTTCATTCTGAATTATATTCTGGATTTATTTTGGAGTCATTGAGGCTCCTTTTGTGATGAGCAGTATGCTCTAGGCTGTTGGCCTTCTGCATGTGCAAGCCCCTCTTTTTTTAATCACATACTTACTGCAAAATTATTATCTGACTATGGGTAGGCTTCCCACTGTGGTTTTCCCCTTTACCAGGCTTTCCACATACAAATCTTGGTGTTATCTTCTATGGATGGTTGGTAAATGTTCTGTGGCTTATATTTGTGCTTAACTATTATATCTACTATTTCGGTATTTGGTTTATGTATTCCAGTAATAAGGTTTTAATGCTTAAAGGTCTATAATATGTCGACAATTGATTCACCCCCCCTCTCAGTTGTCCACTGGTTATCTAAGTTGTCTTACAACTAATCTCTTCCAAGAGGAGAAAGCAAACATAGTCGACGACCCTCATATCTGGTTTATGCAGTACCAAAAAGCTGTGCAACAAAAAGAAAGGACCATGCTAGTTACCATGGACAATACACAACAAGAGGTTGAAGGCCACTTTTCCAAGGTGTTGGTAAAGTAGGACAATCATATCATGATATGTGAAAATATGGACATGCATGAAGGTATTCATCAAGTTGAACAAAATGAGAAGACTGCATCTATATTTCAAGGTCATGAACTAGAAAATATTGTGCATCAAGAAACTAACAAGGAACTTGAAGAAGACCTTTTCACAAGCATAATAGAGGAGTTTTGTTCAAGTTTTGTTGACAATTCTCCCAAATATGAAGCTTGTGAACAAAATGAGGAAGAAAGCTATGCAACCCATTTTCACCTGACTTACATGAGGAAACCCATTCTATTCAACATGAGGTTATAGTTGAAGAAGTAATTGATAAAGACATAATCAGCAAGGGGAGTTCTATTTTTGTCCTTTCAAGAGGATGTCCTGTAAGACATCTAACTTGGTTGGAAGCCGACAATTCCTCAAAAGTCACACTTGAACTTGAGAATGAAGATACAATGGAGGAAGGGATAAAGGATACATCTATGGTTGAGAAAGGGCAGTCCAAATTCATTGATCCAATTTGGAGCAGCAGTATGTGTGGTTTATTTGAGGAGGTAATAAAATTTGTTCATCTTTTTCAAGGAGCAATGCATCAAGCTATGATACAATTGTTCATGCATCTATTGGTTGTGGCTTCGTATGATCATGCAAGGAACTACAAGATACTAAAGAAAGGAAGCTACTTTGGTGATAATGTGAATGGTTTCATTTAGGGGGTTTCCTTGGGCTGTTAGTTTAGGTTAGGTTAGTTTTCTTTTTCTTCAATAAGTGCAGTTGCACAAGTTTGTGTCTTGTTTTTAGTCTTTGCATCCTTCTTTCATTTTTGTCTTTATTGCTTGACTCTATAACCCAATGGATACTAAGGCACTTAGAGTTCTAGATTCTACTCTCTTCAATCATTCCAACAATCAAAGGAACTTCCCTAGTCAGAGCTAGCTGTTGTCATTGATTTCAACTAGCCTGAATCGTGGGACAACCCTTGCAAAATTTGTTCGTTTCGTAGCCCACGTCCTCCAAGGTTAGTTGACTTATCTCATAAGTCATGTTAGTTTGCATCTTCGTTTTTGTCATTTTTTATTTTTTTATGTTTTTTTGCCTTAATCTTTTATTTCATCTTTTGACTGCACTTCGGGTTTTAAAACTCGAAATGTAGTGTTTCTTGTGTTTTCCTGCACATCGGGTTTTAAAAACCGAAGTGTAGTTTTGGTCTGCAAAGTAATGCAGGTTGGGAAATTTCTTGACTTGTAGGTTTGTCTATATGTAGGTCTTCCTATATGTAGGTCGGGAAAAATTTCCCGACCTGCAGGTCTGTCTATTAGCAGATCGGGAAATTTTTACCGACCTGCAGGTCTTCCCTAGTTGCAGGTCGGGTTTTAAAACCTGACTTGCAACCTATGTTTTTCCCAACTACGAATCAGGTTTTAAAACCCGACCTGCAACCTTGACCTACCCAAGAGCAGATCAGATTTTAAATTTCTGTCTTTTTGTCTAAGTGTAATTTTGATCTTGCAGACATCATTCCAGGTCTTTGAAGCCAACAATCTGATGGTGAATATTGAGTTACATGATGAAAATGTTGCAGATACTGGCAGATGATTGATCTTTCTCCAAGTAAATCCAGAGGAAAGAAAATTAAGAATAAAGTGTCATTGACACTATGTAGTTGCATCTTTTCTTATTGCAAATTTTCTTGTAGTTGTATTTTTATTTTATGTAGTAGTTGTAGTCAAGTGGGACTGTGCAGTTGAATTAGTTAGTTGTGCCCACCTTTTTCTCAACTTATTTTCCTATATAAGGAGGAACTCATTTGTAAATATTTATCTTTTATTGTTCTTAAAAAAACTCTGCAAAATTTTTGTCTCAACAAAGACACTGTGCTTTTTGATGTAAAAATTGATTCAAGAGAAATAAGATAGCAATCCACTAGTTCTAAGCTTTGAGTGAGCCAAATATTGTGATTATGATTGGAATAATTCTTATGTCTATGTTCTCATAATCATTTCTTGTACACTTGAATCTTTTTAGGTGAAATTGTGAATGCTAATGAAAGAGATTTCTAATTGTGTAAAATAGACTTTGTGCTATTTACATATTTGGGAAATCTTCTGGCAGTTAAGTGATTACGTAGGAAGCTTTGTATTGATACTAATTACTTGTAGTTTTAGGAATCATTGATCACATCTTGGAGACTTTGAGCTACAAGTTGTGATTCAATTTGAAATAGTGGTGATTAAAGTAGCTACACTCACGTAAGACTTTGAGATTACTTGATAGTAAAGATATTAAGAATCTTTGTTAAGAAGTTCTATTTAATTGTTAAGTTTATTGAGTTATAAGAAATATCACCAAGTGAAGGGAAAATACATTAATTCTGAAAAATGAGAATTATATGCCCTAAGCTTACACCGGAATTTTGTTTTGTATAAGTTGCTAGGAAACCCAAAATTCCAATAAGGAACCTCCCCTTGATGAGAGGAAAGACTCTGTCTTATCATAGTTGTGTGTGAAATATATATTTTGTCATTGGTACGTTGTTGATAAAATATTCACCCAACACTATGTATAGCTTTTCTTTGATGACATGAATAGGTTGACTCTATTTGGATATGGATATTGTTATTTTGATTGCGTTGAAATGTACAAGATTCATATGCACATACTGATACAAGTAATTATGTTTGCATGAATGTTAAGTCAATATAGCTATGGAGGCCAATTTAAAAACTGTGGCATGATTTAAAAACTACATTAGTGGGGTGATGTAGCAGCCCTATTTAGCATTTGAAAGTGATTTTATTCATAGCCAGCTTAACTATTATCATTACCAACATTATTATTTCTATGTCTTGCTAAGGCTTACTTAGAATATAAGTGTTTGATTTGATTTCAAAGAAAAGGTCATCTATAATGCTTTTTGCTTAGTGAATGAGGTGCATTGATACTACACAACTATAAGGCTTTGATGATATAAGTTGATAGATAGCCAAGGTGGAATTCGTATGACACAAAAGTAAGATGAAACTTGCAAATATTAGATATTTCCACAAACCTAATGAAGCCTAGAAATAAGATATGCTACAAACATTAGAATGCCTCGAACAAAGCCATATTGAACCAAAAATGTATGTAAAACATAGATGAAACCCTCCGAATAGGGCGAATAGGAAAATATTTTAACAATTTTAATCAAAATAGCAGATGGGAAAAAGGAAGATTGACCCTGTACTATTTTTTTTTTCAAATTTTAACTTTTTGTAATCAACAATGAAAATACAAAAATTGAAAATTACCAAAAATCTTGAAATGAATAGTTTTTCTTCATTTTACGAACCTTTTGAACATGATCATGGTCCACATTTCTCTCTATAACACTCTGATTATAGGCCTTTATGCAAAAATCACATTTATGTGGGAAGGAATGTGCAATCATGACCTAGATACCATGTTGGAGTAAGCTAGGAATCTTAAAGAAAAAAAACTAACTTCCAAAAATGAAACTATAAACACAAAATGATAAGATATAATATAATACGAAGAATGTATAATAAATGATTAACCTTTCAAATATAGGGAAGGATGAGGAAGTGAGAAGTTAGGAGCAAAACTCTAACTATCCCTCCAAAGGTGCAACGCTTGTGAGATCACTTGAAAAGTGTGTGAGCAAGTGTCAAAAATGAATCCAATAAGTATCCCACAAAGTGAAGACACATGTCTCAACCACATGAGGTGAGACAGAAGCATGAAAAAGGCTAAGTAAACTTAACCTAGATGTGTATAGCTCAATCCTAGAAAGGTGATTAGCTAAATAGGTGGATAATGATACTACTTACTCTAAAAAAAATAGATTAGGGGTGTTTAGACAAAGAACATCAACCTCATAATTTAATATATTCTCCAAAGATTTTACAAATAGTGCTTATTCCTTACTAGATCTAGAGTGTGTATATCGAGACAAACATGTTTTATATAGCAAAATTTTACCAATTAAGGTTTGTGAGTTACACGTTCAAATTTTTGTTCCAATTTAATACTCACAAATTGGAGATACCTTATGTGCATGCAGAAGTGAACCTAAATAGTAAACAATCATATTTCACATATTTGTGACAACTAATATAAAAAGTTCTAAAATTATAATATTTAAACAAATAATTCGCTAATGAAAAATTATTTTTATTAAAATTAATTAAACCTTAATACATTCACATTTAATTTTATTATCAAATTAATATTTAATATTATTTTATTACTAATAGAGATTCCCTTTACCTTGAAGATGGAGGTATTGAGAAGAAATGGACAAGAATTCGAAACCATAAACCAATCTTGAAGATTAACTTATTTTGGTAAATTATTATGCTCGAGAAAGTCCTGACCCAAGACACTTAATAAAAAATAGGTTTCTCGTTCCCTAATAGATGTGTGATGTGTCACACTAATGAAGAAACTATTACTCATATCATTATTCATAGTAAGTTGATAAGTAACTTGCGTGGGAAATTATTTAGGAAGTTAGAGATTAAATGGGTTTTACCAAGATCTTTAGAAGTTGTTAGTATCCACTATTTAAATCTTTTAGTTGTACAACTAAGCTATAATATAAAATGCCAAGATTATTATAAAAAAAACATCAACATGCCTTCCTTCCTAATAAAAATAAAAAATTATTAGGATTGGGGGTTTAGGAGAGAGGTTCATTATATTAAATTTATCAATCAAAAGATGTGGACAAACATGAAATGGTCCCCTCTCCCAACTAGATGGACATAAATAAACTTTGATGGGGGTCTGAAAGGATAATTTAAGAATGCTAGTGTGTGGGAAGGTTTATTATAAATGATAAAGGTGATTTAATTGGTAACTTTGTTGGAAGTCTAGAGTTTAGAACCAATAATGAAGAAGAGATGGTGGTAACTTGCTAGGATCTTAATCATGCTACTTCAATTTTATTATGTAATGCCATTCTCGAGGGTGGTTCTAAATTGATTTTTGACTACATTAATAATAATTCTAATTCTATGTGGAATATAGAGAACTTTATTTTAGATATTAGATAATTAATTAACAACTTCTCAACCTTCTTTATTACACATTTCTTTAATAAGGGAAATGAAGTGGTAAATGGTCTCACCAATGCAGGCTTAAGACTATTTGTGTAGGACTTACCTATCCCTAGATTGAGTGATATGATGTGTTGAACTAAATGTATGATTGAGATGATAGATGTATGTTGTGATGTTAGTTGATCTCGTTTTAATGGTATTGTTTAATGATTTTACTTATGGAGATATTTCATGAAATATGTGTATGTGTTGCGAGCTTGTCTAAACCTATTATAATTATGATTTATCTCATAGTCATGTGCATAAATATTGATGTTGTAATAAAAGGCTATCATGATAATATTGTCTAAATGTAATGATGTGATGAATATGATGGTAGGATCCATTAAGATATTATTCAATGCTTCAGCCATTGATATGTATATTGAACAAGTATGCTTGACATATGTGTGTCAAGTGGTTACGGGTATAAGGTATTGACTTTACCTAGCTTGTAGTACCCCTTCTCAATCAGACTCTTTTTGGACTTATGTTTGACTTCAGTTGACTGTTCAATGGATACATTACTGCTATACTTTATTTAGACTTTATGCGATGTTATTTCATGCTTTAACTGGACATGCGATGTATGCTTTCATCTAGTATTTCAATACTTATGATTAATGTTATGTTTATGGATTATTGTCATGGACTGACACTTTTACTTTATATGTGCGATGTGTTATTTATATGTTGTGTGTTTACAAGTGTATGGGATGCGAGGGGATGATTTTCCTTCACTCACATCGGTGAGATAGGGAACGTCATGATTCTCCTTCATTAGTGTGCGTGTCATGTTTGTTTATATATTTGTCTATATGCATGTGTGGTTCGTTGATGCAGGGCATTGCAAATACAAGTATCAGGTAGGTACGAGGTATCAACTCCACCTGGTTTCACAGGTCTAAGCATACCTTATTTGTCCGATGTGAGTGGAGGAGATAGTGGTTGGACCCTAACTTGACCCGTAGTCACACTCTATGAGTGTTGCTAGTCGGTCATCTTTCCCATTTGATCGGTATGCGAGTCATAGTGCTTTAGTATTTTCGTTTTGTGAGTCGTTGTTTGATCATTCCTTGTTTTGCATGCTTCCGATTATTTGAATAATTATTAAAATTGAGTGAATGATGTTATTTGTGTTGGCATAATTAGTTATTTAAATATGCTCTTGAGTTTATTGATTTAATTAAAAAAATGAGTTGTTAGATTTAAATGGCTAAATTTGTTTAATATATTATGTCATAGTTGTATTAAATATTAGGGAAAAGAAATAAGTATATGTTTTACTATATAAATTTCAAATGCTTATGTTGAAACAAAGTCCCTTGGAAAAAAAAAAAAGAAAAAAGAAAAAAGAAAATGTAAAATAAATAAAAACATTTCCCTTTTTACCTTTCTATTTAACTTTTTGATTTTCTTTGTTGAAAAAGAATTGTTTCATGGAAAAGGTAAAATCTAATTTCTTTACTTTTTAAATAGCTTTATTCTGATCGGTTGGGAAAAATTTTCAACCTAAAAGTTTAAGTTGAAATATTTTTGGATATATGGCCTATGAGTTCATGGGAAGGGGAAGAATGATCTTATGAATAGAAATTTGAAAATCCATTTGGAAGGAACCTGGATTGGAAAATTTGGTTGCAAGGTTGAAGCTCTTCCACAAATTACTTCCTGGATTGCTTTACAGGTTGGATAGTTTCTTCTTTTGTTTAAATAAATTTTTTCGAATGCTGCTCTTTCTTCCTGAGTGTTTGATTTGAAATTTTGAAATCTTGTTGGAAGTTTGTTTGGGAAAACGGAGTAGTTTGTTTTGGGATTAATTGAAATTTCATATTAATTTGTTTTGTTGAAGAGTTTCTCCAATCTCCTTTTGGCTGTGTGTTTTCTATCTCATGCATAAAATTTAGTTTGTGATCATTTCCTCCATTTGTGTAGTATGGATGGAATTGATTTTCTGAGTTTTTACAATTTTTGATTTGTGCAAATTTGGGAGTTATGTTGGCAAAATTTTGCCAATTTTGCCCTCTTTGTGTAATCCAAAGAAAATTCTTCCTCAGTGTTAAAAAAAAATGTAGAAATTTATTTAAATCTTCCCTCTTTTTCCGTTAATTACCATTTATACTTTTCCTAGATTGTGATTTGGGTTTTGTCATTTCTTTTGGTTTTTTGTGATTCTTGTTTGGGGAAAGAAAGATTTTTGAAATTTTTTTATTTGTTGCTCTCTATTTTGTCACAGAGATTTTATAAAAAAAATTAAAATTTTACCAGTAGATTTATTTATTCTTTTGTATGGTTTTGAAAAAAAAATATAAATAAATTGTTAAATTTGGGTTGCGTGGCGGGCAGCTGGGCTCGACCCAACCACACACCCAATAGGCTGCGTTGTGGTAGCAAGCGGAGCTGTTGCTACCACATAAATATGGTAGTAGCGGTGGGCTGTGGGCCCCACCGTCTTTCTCTTTGTTTTTATTTTTATTTTTATTATTATTATTATTTATTAATTAAAGTTTTATTATTATTATTATTTTTTACATATTAAAAAAAATAAAATAATGATATTAATATTATATTGTGTATTAAGAAATATTCATGGTTAATAAATATTAATAATATAAAGTTAGTATTTTATTAATTATTAATAGTTAATAATTTTTGATTTTTTTTCCAACAGTATTTTTCCATTCATTTTTTCATTTGACTTTTGACTGTCCCTAAAGTTTCGGAACACATCCACAGTGGCACATTTTAAGTTTCTAAAATGGTGTTCCTACTATCCCACGATTTACTTTAGATATCTCCACCTTCAATTTGTTGCCTTCTTTTTTTGCGTGGCCTACACACAATCCATAGCTCTTACTTGAAACACTTGTCTGAAAATATTTTTCCCACTTCATCTGCATCTGCCTGCATATTCAAAGAACATTTATTTGCTTTGACATTCAGTGATTTTTCAAAGAGCTTTGGTGAGATCGAGCAGGATATATGTGTTGTTTGCTTGGCTCTTTTGTGAAAGATGATATAATTTAAAACTTGTGGAATTTCACAGAGATTGCCCAGACAAATGGGTAGATTATAATTAACAAAATGCATTTCCTCTCTGCAGATGTTCTCTTCTTCAAGAAAGTGAAACACAAGCAGACAATAAGGAAGCATGGACCTGTGAAGGAGATGCTGGACAAAGGAGTGGATTCGAAGGGCTACTCATAATAGTCCAATTGTCTCTATTACCCTTATGCCCACCTCCAAGAGCCCTCACTTTTCTTTTTATCTATCTATATATATATTAGTTTTTATTAATAGTTTAATAAAATGGTTTAAATTTATAAATTAAATAATTCCTTTAGAATAAATGTGCTATTTATTTGGGGGTGTTTGTTCATTTATTCATTGTGATTTTTGCTGGTTCAAATTTAAAGAAGTAAATTGATTATTATGATTAGTTAGATTTCTAGTCCTATCAGTGCAATGATGACTTGAATTTCTCGTTATTTCCCTGGTGATGTTTTATTTAATTTAAAACGATGAAATTGCAAGTATATATGATGCTGTTTTTTTCAAAGATTGACTTTGTTGGGACTTAGTGAATTTAGCTTTTCTTGCAAGGGGTTTAATTGGTTGTTATCCCTCGTTCTTGTTAGCCATCCTGTTGTGGCGTATTTTGTATCTCTTGACCAAGTGATGTATTATGACCTCGTTGTCTTAACCATGTAGTGCTTATTCCTTCTGGTTAACCAAGGGTTAGTATGTCCTTGTTTTTGGCCACTTGTATTTGGATAGTGGTTTAATGGTTGTCTATTTCACCATAGGGTCCTCATAGAGTGACCATGTTCATTTAGTGTTCTATGAGAGAGTGGCTTTAGAGTGGGGGCCGCACCCGAAGTGGTTAGCAGGATAAACCATTGAAAGTATGTTAATAAGTGATAACCTAATAATTGATTAGGGGGTGGGTAGTTTTAATTTTAATTAAGATATTGTACCCTGCGCATGGTTGAGTGCTTGTATAGGCTCAAGATGTAGTGGGAAGGCCTGGAATGGCAAACTGACCACCTTGTCTTCACGAAGGGTTGGTAGGGTCTGCATGAGACTTAGATGGAACCGAGGGTTCGGGAAAGGTTACTAGGATAACTCATGATGGGGGTTGGGACCTATGGAGGCCTACCTAGGGTAACTATCATAAGCTATGCCATGACACCCTCTCTTTAGGGTCACTAGTGTATTGTGAAGTCGAGTCACCTGGAGTATTGTGGAGTCATATTGTACTGTCATCCTTGTCTTGTTTATTCTTTCTTGAGGGTAATCTTCTATCTCCTAGCATGGTGGGGTGATTCCATTTTGGGATCACATGGTCAGGTGGTAGTGCCACTTCCGATTGGATGTTCTTATTCATACCTTCATGCAAGGATTGGCTTCGCAGGTGTTCCTGTGGTTCGTGATTCATGTTCTTTCTCATGTTGGAGATTATTGTTCTTTGGAGACCTATGTGGTCAATTGTATCAATGAATTTATGTAACCTGGTATTTGGTAAGGATGCTAATTTTATATGTATTATTGGAAGCCATGTATTTTATGACCAATGTAATCCTAGTTTTGGATGTTATTTATCAGCTATCTTTATGATTTGTGTAAATGCTTAATTTAAGAGATAATTATATCGTTACTCTTTCAATCTTTAAATGGTGTTATATGTTATTGTATATGGTTTATTTTGTTCAATGAGTAATGATGGATAATTGGATTATCATAATTGTGGAATTTAACTTTTAGTTTAATTCTTCATTGGTAACCCTTTAGGAATTCTGGTGCTAGTCTTCCGCTTGTGTTATTATTGTGCAATGTAGTAATTAATGATCTTTATGTGATTTATACTTTAAAAAAGAAAAAAATATTTCACCCTTAGTTGCCTAGATGTGTGGTTACTCCTTTGGGGTTCCTAGCAGGGCATTACATAGCTCCACAGGTTTGAGTGTACCTTGATAGTGGTTATATTGGAGGTTTCACATTCGCCATAATTATTTATCCTTCTCTGTCATACTTAATTCGATTGCAAATCCCTAGTTATTTTTCCTATGTTGAATTAGATACCACCATTAGTACCATTCTAGAAACTTTTCCCCATGTGAATGCCCAATAAATGTGTGATTTAATATGTGGTTTAAATTTTAGGTTTTTGTAAATTAGATATGAAAATATTCTTTCATGGAATTATATGAATTGACTCGGTTTGGGTGAAATGTGGGTAAATGAAGTTAAGTTATTTTATTTCCAAAAGGCTTGGGGTTGGGAATGCCTATTTATAGTTAATTTAATTGTATGAATTAAATTATAGTCTATATGTGTTTTCAACATATTTAATATGAAATAAAATAAACATTTAAATTATAGTTTAAATCCTCTTTGATCATAAGTGTTTGATGAGTTACAAGATTATTTTATGCCTAATGTGTTTTTTTTGTAAATTTGGGGGAATATAGTTTTGATTAAGTAAAAGCAGGTATTTGAAAGGTACTCGAACCTTGTACAAGCTAGAAGATCAGAATAACTAGAATTAAACGTGCCTGATCACTTCAAAAAATAGAATGATCCCACCTGAAAAAGGGATCAACTTACATAACATAACATAAAAAACTAGAAACAGACAACGAAAAGAAAGCACAACGACAACAAAAAGATAGAACCAAGGACCCCTACACAAATAGAGACAGAGACCTAAATACTTTTCATGATTTCCTCAGCATGAACAACCATTTGTTTCATGTTGTTAGCCACGGTCTTTAATTCCTCCAATTCACGACCTTTGATGTCGCCCTTGATCTTTGTATTAGGTGTGGTCCTCTTTTTGTGACCCTTCTTGTCTGGCTTCTCTTTCTCACCATCTTTCTCTGCATTGTTCTCAAATCTATTGATCAAGATGTTCATGTTATCCACCGAAGCTTTGAGGATCTAAAAATTTTGATCTGCAATCTTCTTAACATTGAGTTCAAGTCTGTTGATTCTGCTACCCAAGTTGTTCATTTTATTTTCCATCTCCTTGTTATCTTCCATCTCATTGACCTTTTTTTCCGTTGCTATGATTTTACCCACCATACATTAATATCTTGCGCATTATGCAGGACAACAACCAATTCCTTAACATGTTCCGCTGGGGGCTAATCACCGATCGTAACTCTTGTGATAGCCTTCATATCAGTCTTCAAACTGTTAATATTCTTCACCATGGTTCTGATGGTATCACAGAAATCTTTTATAGTATCATTATCACCGATACCACTTTTATCCCCTTTATCCTCCTTCTGTAGACTTGTGGTATTCAAACCCTTAATGTTGCCCATCACCAGGTTATCCTCCCCCTCTTTATCCTGACCCTCATCCTTCTTGTTCTCCTCAACATCCTCCTCAGAATCAACTAGAATATGGCTGATGTCTTTACCCTTTTTAGTGTTCTTCCTCTGAGTCTGCTTTCCAGTTGCTTTCCCTTTCTTTTTTTTTAATAAATTTTTTCTCAAAGGATTCAGTTTCAGACTCCGACATGTCTAAATCCACCACAATCCTTTTCCTCTTAGCCTTATTCCTCCCTTTTTTGCTAGTCTCTTCCGATTCTCCCTCAGTCTCTGAATCAAAGTTGAATCTGCTGGCTTCACTCTCCATAGTCTCATCTCTTGCATTTTCGCCTTTAATAGGCTTTTCAATGCATTTCCCCTTAAGCATTTTATAAACCAGGACCATAAGCCCCTGGTGGAGGGCATGGTCACCTTTAGGATCCTTCTGAACCTCCTTGATAGTGTGGTCCATAGAAAAGGCTAGGTAATAAGGCAAGATCACGTTTTCCCCATGGCGGAAATGGTTGAGCAAGACAAAGTGATGACGATAGGCTCTAGTAAACCTACCATCCAAAGTAATGTAGGTGATAGAATCAAATAAAACAAACCTCCATGGCCTACAAATCCTCTTTGGAGCATGGTAGGAGTTGTTGATTTTCACCATCTTTATCCTTTCATCGTCCATGATTGGGAACTTGTCTGCTACTTTATCTGATATGCTGCAGTCCCTGTAAAATTTCATTCCCTTAGTAATCATCCCCATGGCCTCAGCAATGACCTCCTCATCAACATTCATCATCTGGGACCCGACCAGGATTTGCCATTTTTCCAGTTCTTGATGAAATAGCTGGTAATAGTGGGATCTTTCCCACTTAGCCTCTCCACGAACACATTCAAACCCCCTCTGCTGAAGGATATCCCAGACTTTGTTGTTCTTTCTCTAGTTAGAGCAAGAGGTGGGTTCAAATCTTTTCTTGTTACCTCCCATTTTTTCAGCACTTTCCTTAAAATTCCTTCTCTCAGCTTCAAAACCTATCCTCTGGTTTCTGTGGATGCCTTGTAAAAACGCCCAGAATCTGTGCCAGACAATTATGATAAGACACCTATATAAATGCTCATTACCTTCGAAATAACCCTGCATCGAAAAAGGCGGAAGAGGCATTAGAAACAATGATTAAAAGTACCATGTTACCCTGACTGTGGTCCAGATTAAGCAGGGATTTCATTTCACTTGCAATCTCACTTTCACCATAACTAGTAATGATGTCTTCCAATTGGCAAGCCAGGTTGGCAACCCAATCAGCGCTGGAATTGGCCTCCCTATACACGTGTAAAAACACACATTTCAAATTCTCCATTTGGGGGAATATATTTAATTTAATTATTATTTTTAAATGGGGTAGGAATGTGTATTTATATTTTATTAATCATATTGATACATATTGGCTATTAATAAAGGAAAATGGTTTCATTTTGATAAATAGAAATTATAAATTTTAAAAAAAAAAAGTTAAAGAAATATTGAAAAGAGAAAATGGAATAAAAGAGAAAAAGTGTCATTTTTATTCATTCTTATTTTTGGAAGAAATTGCTCTCCAAAACCTCTTCCTATCCATTTTTTCTAAATTGGATTGTGAGTGCAGTTATGGATGAAATTTGATGGGGTTTGAAGTAGTCAAATATGAATGAGTAGGAGAACATGCTTGTGGATGGATTTGTGCATTCGTGAGGTGTGTTCAAATATTTTTTCATTTTAATTTTTAGTTAAAAATGAGGTAAGTTTATCATTTATTCTTCTTTGATCATTTTTTTTCATTTTAAAAGGTTGTAAATGAATTGGTTGTGTTAGAACCTCCCAATGTTTTTTAATTTTTTAATTTAATTGTTGTATGAAATATTGTATTGAAATTATGAGAAATTTCCCCGAAACGTCTTTATGTTGCCCAATTTTTTGAGAAATAGCTAAAACATGAATTTTATTTGAAAATAATTTTGTTGGGAATATTTAGAACCAAAGGGTATCTTTTGTTTTTCAAAATTTGAAACTTCAATTTGTGACAAATTTTCAAGCTATTTGAATGGTAGTTTTGATAATTTTTTAATTTTTATTGCATTTGGAAAAAGAGGAATTTTGATGTTTATCATGAAATTGTATGTTTTAGAATGTGGGAATGATGGTTTACTTTGTGGAATTTTAAATTAACTTCTATTGAAATGATGTTGAAAATATTGCTGTAAAATGCTTGTGTGCATTGTTTTCATGCGTTGTTCAAAATTGGAAAACTTGTGTATTTCATGTGAATTATGATGTTTGGAAATGGGAGATCATATGTATGATTAATTGGGTGTGCATTATTTTAAATGACATTTTACAATAACAATTAAGATTAGTTTTTGGTTGGTGTTCATCCTTGATTTACTTTTGAGGGTTTTGGTATTCCAATGGTTATGTGGTCATAGGGTGGTATTGGATTGTTTTATGGTATGAATTACTTCATCTCTTTTGGGAGGTATTAATAGATTTTCTTGGCCTACACTCGAGGTCATTATGATAACTTTATTGTATCCCTTCTATATTAGCCCACCCGAATGACTTTGGTGATACCTACATTAATCTTGTGATTCTAGAAGTATTTTCTATATGATGTATATTATGAATATTTATTCCATGATTGGCATGACTGAAACCTACTTCCAATGTGTTGTGTGTGTGTTCTTGGGCCTTGTGACACCTCCTAGCACAAGAGAGTGGACCTCTTTGGTTTCATGTGGTTGGGTGACATAGTAACCACTATTAGGGATTAGAGTTTGAGGCCCGTGGATTGACTTAGCTCCTTGGAATATTTCCCTTCTTAAATTTACTGTATGTTTTTAATTGCATTCTTATGCAAAAAGTACAATTAAGGGCATTCAAGAGCTCTGTTATATTATAATTGTAATGTTTATTTGGTGCAGGAGCACCTAATAGGTCTTCATACCTTAATGAGGCTATGATGAAATATCATAAGGTTTTTGAGTTAATGTGATTTAATAAGGTCAATCATGACCATTATTGATGTAATAAGTGTCTTTGAGATCATTAGAGAAGGTTTTTAGTCATAATGAGGTCATATTGACAAGATTGTCAAAAAATGTCAAAAGTTATCATTATGTTGAAAATGAGTGTCAATATATCAAATATGTTGTTTTAAGATATGTAATGGTCTTTGTGGCCTATTTGGACCTATTTGAGTCATTATTGGGACATGGGAGCCATAGATTAGGTCTATGTTCAATTTGGAGCAAAATTGTCAAAGTTGACAAGCAACTTTTGAGTTTGTAAGGGTAATCAGACATATTTTGTCCAAAATAAGTTATGAAGGTGGTTACAACCATATGAAGGCTTGGAAGGCATTATAAAAGCCTTATCAACTTTTGAAGATGGTTGTTGGTGGATGTAATAAGAAAAATATCAATAAAGATTGTGATTTCCTGCATTTTTGTTGTATGTCTCAGACGTGGCAGTCTGATATCTAGTGCTTTTCCTATTGAAAACTAATTTGTTTGTGTAATGCCCCGCTAGGAAACCCTGAAGGGATAAAGCTAAAACACATTATTAGAGTGCAATTTTTTATTTTTAAAAATTTAAAACAAAATCAAAGATACATTGAGTTAACATTAAGTTCAGATTACACAAAGGGAGACTTAAATAACACCTAAAGAGTTCCCAACATGATTACTTGATTCAACACTTAACTCAAATCAAGCTAATTAATCCAATTAAGTTGATTAACTTAATGGCATGATAATAATTTAAACAAGGATAAATTCATTCGATAAGTTAAAATTATAGATAACATGAGAAGTTCATCCATTACAATTTAACCATACATTTCTTTTAAATTTACATTAAAACATATGTCATGCATCTCATTTCCTTACATAACTTTAATTGCATTAAAAACTAATGAATACTCTCCATTATACCAACCTACATTCTTCATGATCCATATTACTTCATTTAATAAGATAACTATATACATGCATTTAAGATTAATATCATCTAATCCACATTATACATTTTAACCATAATGCCATACATACATACTAAATAAAGAGGAAACAAAAGAACAAAAACACCACATAACACTGAAATGATATCGGAGTTCACCCATAGTGGGCTACATCTCTGGGTCTGCTCAACTACAAGACCCCTCTAATAAAAAATAGGGTGAAGAATACATAAGGTTCACATCCATTACAACCCGCCGATAAGGAATACATAAACAAATAATACATACGACCAAATCGGTCCAATAGATACATGAATGATCCCAGAGAAGAGAAAGGATCCATCTGAAACATGATAAGAAGCAATTACAAAAGAACAACTGGAGCACACCTGAAACTAAGTCCTCACAACCCATCATAAGAAACCCATGGTCTAACATGAATATCAAGTTCTCACAAGGGCATAACCAACCAGATATGACTCCACAACAGTGCTCCTAGCAAAGATAACACAAACTGCACACTAGTGAACATAAGGGACAAGTGTCATTACATAACTTGATATTGTTACCCTGGCAGGCCTCCATAGGTTCTGACCCCATCTATTGGGTTACCCTAGCAACCTTTCCCAAACCTCTAGCCCATCCAAGTCTCATGTGGACCCAACACATCCTTTCATGAAGACAAGGTTGTTGGTTTGTCATTTCAAGCCTTCTAACTGCATTCCGAGTCTATACTAGCACTCATCCCATGCATGAGGCACAATTATCTTACCTAGTGTTTCATTAACTAAACACTGTAATATGCTATTAGGTTATCACTTATTTAGACACACTTTTGATAGGTTACCCTGTAACTACTTTGGGCAAGAACCCCACTCGAAAGCCACTCTCCCATATGACACTAGATCATAATCAAATGAACTCCTAAACCAAGGAATACACCAGGACAAGCATATAGAGTTCAATGCAGTAGGAATACCCACTTGGCCAAACAAGTCTTCATATGAGGTGCATTGACTGACAGTTCTCCAACTAGAGACATGACCAGCTACAGTCAACCACAGAACAACACCCAACACTTGCATAAAGGGCATGACTAGATACAAACAATCACATGAAAACAATCAATACTCGAGTTCAAGGACATAAGAAGATACCAAAATAAACATATGACACTATCCAACAATCACAATCAAGGACTTGTCATTTCTTAATCAAATGCGAATACAAAAAATTAAACATGCATAGACATAAATATGTAAGGACAGTCATTTTTCCATATCGCTTAAACATTACAATCGATCCAGTTTTCTAATAGATCTAAATTTGATTGCGATTTGTCTACCTCATATAGGTACATGTCGCCCATGGTTTACTAACTCACTATAATTCAACTTACCTCATAAAATGATATAAATACTTCATCATGAGTTTTCAAACCAAAATCACATTAATATAATTATAATTATATGCAAAACATATAAAGATATAATTAAATATACATTAATCAACTAAACTTTGATATTTATTTTTCAAAATAAAACATCATTCCCATTGTTTTTCAAAATAAATAAACTATTCTCATCTTCGCAAAACAAATATATACTTTCAAAAAATGAAAATATACATTCAAAAGGAAACTAAAATTGACAATCTTTTTCCCAAAGAAATAAAATTTCCTTGCATAAAACTAAAAACAAACTTAAATATTAATTAACATATATTTATTTATATACATTAAAACTAAAAACAAACTTAAATATTAATTAACATATATTTATTTATATACATTAATTAATAATTAAATTATAAACAAATACTATTTAATAAATTTGAATTAAATAATATTAAAAACTATTTTAAAATATATAATTATTTTATTTTATTTTTTGTAAAAAAAAAACAAAAAACAAATATAATAGGGTAGACCCACGTGGGCCTCCCTTTCCCCAAGGGAATGTTTTGGCAGTAGACGCTACCATTGGTAGCACTACTACCAAATGGTAGCAGGTCGCTACCTTTGGTAGCGCTGCTACCATATGGTAGCAGGTCACTACCTTGGGTAGCGCTGCTACCATATGGTAGTAGTTTGCTACCCTTGGTAGCATTGCTACCATCCCACGTGGTGGGGGTAAATTTATATATTTATATATATATATTTTATATATTATTAAAAAAAACAAAACAGAAAACCCCCAATTTCTGTAGAGTCTCAGACTGAGACCAAAAAAAAAGAAAAAAATTTCCAAAATAATAATGGCATCCAAAATATTAAAATTTTCTGAATAACCAGTCCCAAAAAGATAAAACTGGGCAAATTCCTCCAACCAAATACCATATTTGGGCAAATGGAATAGATTAACACACATTTATCCAACCAATCCAACCAATCTTGCCAAACACAAACTAATTTAGTTTTAACAAAATTTTATTGTGAATAGCCAACCCCAATTTTTTTTTTTGATTTTGAAATCAATTTTAGCAACCAAAATTTGATCTGGAGGTTGGGAGTGAAAGTAAGGAGGGTTTAAATTTGAGATTTAACTACAACTCTTCCTTATTCCACAAAATATATGAGATTTTCAACAAGCACAACCAGATTTCTTCTAAATCAAAACAATCTCTTTTAAACAAAAACCAAAGAGATAAACAAGAATCCAACCTTTATTGGCAATCTTGGGAATGATTTGATGAAGAGCCCAACTTGCAAGCTCAAGAAAATCCTTCTCCCCCAAATGCCCAAAATTTTCCATTCCAAAAATAACTCCCCAAAATATTTTTCAAAACTTAGGTTAAAAAAGGAAATTGTTTGATCAAAAATCATTTTTTTGGTTTAAAAATATTTTCCTTCAAATAAAATCATTTCTAAACAATTTAAATATGCAAAACTTTCTTTTTCTTCTAAAATTGATTTTCTTAATTAAATTAAAACTAACATTTCTATTTCAAAATGCCAAAGAGGGTAAAATATTTCTATTTTCAAATACTATTTAACCTTCCTTTCAAAATGCATATACTTAATTAATTCATCATTTAAAAATAACCATTTAATCAAACTTGCTACAAACATGAATTTAGCAATCTGATTATTGATTAATCACACAAAGGGATCCTATTTAATTTAGCCCCTTAATTTACTAATGCGTAAAAAACACATTTAATCAAATTAAATACTTAGGATTTAAATACTCAATTTTACCACATGCACAACACGCAACCCAAGAAAGCCAAACAAATACATGACCCGCATAACCAACCAAAGGGGAAATTGATGAACAACTGATGATGCTCACTTGAGCAAGACTAGGGTAAAATGAGGGTCTTACGACTACCTAATCCAATTCCTTAGGGCCGATAAGGTACACTCAAACTTGCGAATCCAGGTAGAGACAAACCTCGTACCTATGTGGTACTGTACCTGCAATCTCCTGCAACCATGAACCACACATGCATACATATATATTTAATGAAAGTGTTAGCTCGATATTAATAACATGAATCAAAAGAACAAATAAACTTACACAAGAATCGATGCGAACACAACATTTATAGGTACGCACAATAATCATAACATATGACTATAACATTACATCATGGAACATCAACCATCCAAGAAGGCCACTTAAAAGTCAGCCAAGGTCAAACTAGTTTTAAAATCTGATTAGGGCAGGGGTACTACAGTTTGCATATGAAATCAATTAAGAATAATAAGGGATTGAATCCCTCGTAGTTTTGTTTTTTGTTTTTGTGTAGGGGAAAAAGTGAGACTAAGTAAAAAAAAACCTAATCACACTCTCATGTACACACTCATGGAATACGAAAGAGCTTAGAGAGGTAACACACTTCAACTACTTCTTGTGAGGAAGAGAGAGACAAGGATTACCTCTTAGGGTTTCTATTCCTTTACTATAAATGAGAGATAGGATAAATGCAAAGTGCAGATTTGAATAATTAATCTAGAATGCGAGTATACACAAGCAACCCTAATCGGGAAATAGAGAACTGAGAGTAACCGATATGCTGCTGAAAAGTACATATTAGAAGGCAAATTCAGAGGTGCACTCATGCTAGAAATCTAAACCAAAATTTTTTAGACAGGAGTGTTATGCCCCTGTCTTGATTCTGTAGATTGGAAGCTATAACTGACAAGTTGAGATATTGATTCGGGGGATATTTTCACCAAAAATTGAAGTATCTCCAAAGCTCCAAGAATCAGCATCATGGTAAAGTTCTTGAGATCCTAAATCCAATGCAACTTGAATGGACAAAAAAGGAGTCCATACGTCCGAGTTATGACTGGTCAAAGTTTGGTCAAACCACGTATAAAGGCTCTCAAAAGGTAAAAAAATAATCATCCCAAAAGTGATCAACAATGGGTTTCAAATTAAAGAGCTCGCCAAGAGCTTTCCAACGGTGTTTATTTTATCAAAAACGGAGTCCGTATGGAAGAGTTATGACAATTTGAAATTTGGAGGGAAAAGAATGATTTGATGACGTCAGCATAATGTCATCATACCATTCAGGCGTTTAAAACTATTTATGGGTTTTGAACACATAACCTCATGCAACCAACTATATCTCTCCACCATTAGACCACGAAATTGGCGCTTACTTAAATTTAGCGCTTGAGTGTTATTTAAAGAATAAATTGCTTGATGCGATTTAAAGAAGAGCCAATGGGAGTTGAACTCCCAACCAGCGGTCACCTAAAATAAAGGATGATCACTGCGCTATTAATAGCACATGGGATAATTTTGGAGGCTATTCTACTTATCCAAACATAATCCGCATAACTTTATTTAAATAAGGTTAGTTATTAAAAGCAAACCCTTAATAATGGAATAAAATCAAAACCATAAAATAGAAAAGGGGATATTTACGGGATTATTTTCCCAAGGGGGATTATTTTATAGTTTGAGGGTTTTAGCCTAATTATGGCTAATTTTATGTATAAAAGGGGGTATTAGGCCTTTGAAAAATCATCCAGGTGATGAGAAGGAGATTATGAACTTGAAGGCTTGTTGATTATTCCTGCACATTGGAGAATAATGTTGCCATTGTGTTTGAAGGGAATATCTTGTAACACTTGTAATTGATTTTGGAGCTAATCGGATTGGTCCCCCTATTGGAGCAGGACCCGGAGACGTAGTTCGACCCGCGGACGAACTCCGTTATCAATTGTGTTTTGTCTTCTGTCTTTCTACTCTCTTTCTTTCAGTTCATTACCTTTATTATGCTTTGTTCATTTAAGCATTATTATGTGAATTCGCTCAGATTAAAGCTTTGAATTAACTTGTGTAATATTGTTAAGCATTTGTCTGTAATTGTCATAGATCCTAATCAGATCAGATATGAAGACCGTGAACTGCTGTCCTGCCAAAATTTGCCCGAATCTGGTAGGACCAGGGTGCCACGCCCCTTTCCCAGTGGTTTCTACTTAGATTTGGTCTCTAGAACCGTGTCTGTGTGCTTTGCCAGTCCTAAAAATTGTAACGACACTCAAATCCTGAATCTGCACCTTAACTAAAAATAGGGTTTTGGGTGGCTATATGGGGTTTTGCCTTAGTCAAACCCCTATTTTGGTGATTTCCACCTCAACAAATAACTGATTTGTATAGTAAAATAGTGTGTGCAAGACCCTACGATGAATGCAAATAATCTAGAGCAACCCTAAAGAGTAAACCCTAAATGCTTGTAATTTACAAAGTAAATGCTCTAAATCAATGATGCAAAGTGATATAAAGCATGAATATAAATAAAATTGATGTAATGAAGCTCATACAAAGACATGAAAACAACATGAAATCATACCCAACCCTAAGGGAGAGGTACAAGCCAATCTTCAGTCGGTGATCTCCTATTCCTTTCCTACATCTTCAAAAGCTCTCAATTGATGAAAGAATGATTGATGAATGTTTGATAGATGTTGTTGAAGAATCCAAAAGATCTTCTCTTTTGCTGAAAATAAGGCTCCTTGTAATCACTCCAATTTTTTTTTTGTTTAGATCTTCCTTTCCTCCCTTCAAATAAAGAAAGAGAGATCTTATGTATGAAACCCTAGATCTTAATATCACCTTTAGGCCGACCTAGGATTTGAATTTCCCACTAATTTCTTGGGGTTAAGCATTAAAATATCATAGAATTATGCTCCCAAAATTTCTAGAAAAAATGTCGGGGACCAAGTGCAACTTTCACCTGGTCCGACCAACTTTTCACCAAATTTTTAGGGTCATTAGATATGATGATATTAGAGCGAATCTCAAAGTTAAAGCTGATTCTGAGATGTTTTGACATGCAAAATCAGGCCTTAAAGGTCGAAATAGGACATAATTAGGGTTTAGGATTTAATGATTTATTGAAGAAATAAAATGAAAAGGGGCACGCTTAGGATAAAGGGCCCAACTTTATAATGTATGTAGTGATGAAATATGAATCTAGATTTAATTAAATAAAATAATTAAATGCTTAAAGGAGGTTATAAATGCAGGATGAAAAACACACTAAGGTGGGTGCTAAACCAAGCGTGGAATTGTACCACCCTAGCAAGGGTGTACAATTTACGACGCTACATTTAACCCCCACTTTAGTGGTCATATAACACTACGTGCATATGCAAGCTAAAGTACAGAAAAGTAAACATTATTTGAAAAAGGATATATCCATGAGTTGTCGGATGAAGCCTCCGGCAGTATCTGTAGTAAATAATTAGGAACCTCAACCTACAAAACCACACATTAGATCACAAGATCACCTAATGCTTACTAAGGAAGATGATGAAATTCACGGGTAGCTACATGCCCCCCTATTTTGGATTGCTTATTAGTGAGGTGAAATAGGGTATCATGTTTACCACAATGAATTGTGACAAAGATCTTAATGAGACATATTCACAACAAGGCTCAATTGTACGTCAAAGCGCTTTATGAAAAAAATGTTGAGCAAGAGAGTGAATTCATGATTTTGACGCCGTTGACGATGCGAAAATCAGAGCTCCCTAGCTCAAGTTATGATAGATTAAGTTAAAAGAGAAAAAATAGGGTTTTTTAACTTAAAATGAAAAAGTGCATACCTCATAAATATGAAAGCGACACTTTCATTTGTCACTTTTTGACTTTGTGCACTATTCACTGCAGAGGAGCCCACACATCAACCATCATGCCTCAATGTTGACCCGAGCGACCTACATGGATGGAGATCCTATGCCAGGATGTGCTAACCGACAGACCACTCGACGAGGTGAGTTGACCTTCCGTTGATTCTTTGTTGATTTTTCTATTTATTTTTATTTGTGTGTTGATGATGTCATCGTCGTGATCATGCACATGGCCCCCCGTTCGGGCACCATGGTCTCCTAGGTTGCCCTGGTCCTCCTAGGGCACTTTGGTCCTAGAGGGGCACCCTGGTCCTCCCAGGACACCTTGGGCCCTACTTAGGGCAACCGAGGGTTGCACGAGATCAGTCATATGAGGTATAAAATAGATAGAATGATGTTTTCGATTAGATGATGATGATCGATGAGTGATTACTAATGATTTTATTATTTCATTTTGCACATTCTTCCCTACATATGAGAGCACACTGCCAACCATACCTTTCGGAGCCTCCAGAGTCAGATTCTGAGGCTTTCACTAGAGGAAAGAGAGCTACTATATACAATAGGTCTATGGTATGTGATTACCATGCCCGCCATCTAGTTCCACCTTGTGATGATGATGCCTTGATGGAGAGATGGGATGTAGATACCTCCAAATTTCTCCTACCTATGGGAGAGATGAAAGTCACTCTAGAGGAAGTGTACCACATACTCCATCTACCTATCAAAGGAGAGACAGTGAGGTATTGAGCTGATCGCACTGCTACCGACTACATGAGGGAGTAGATATACTGCATTGGGAGAGATATGCTTGGTGAGATGAAAGGCCACATTATGATCAATTGGCTTTTACATCCCACTAGTGAGGTACCACAAGTGAGACAATTGATGATTTCTACCATTTCATTAGCTGTGTGCCCCAATGGGCGCGACACACACATGCATGAAAGTCTCACTTATGTAGTGGGATCTATGGAGAGACATAGGAGGGTATTCTCCTAGGGGTGGAGCATGTTAGTCCACCTCTATCATGATCTAGGAGAGTACATTTTTGGATAGGGATGCAGCCTGATGACCTGCACATTGCTACAGATTTAGATACTCGAACACATCATGTGCATTGGACCTGCTCTAGTTCCCATTGATTTGGTTCCAAAGCAACCTAGGGTGTTTGCATATCCTCTTACCCATGAGTGGTAGTTCAGAGACTTGCTTCATTGGAGGGTGACTCTTGACAGATTTACAGTGGACGTTACTAGATGGAGACCCTACCTTAGGATGTACATGTGGGTTGGTATACATAAGCAGTTGTTTTGCATGCAGAGGAACCGTCTTATGGAGGGATTATATAGCCACACTATAGTCCCATTCTACTTCAACTGAGTCTGGTGATAGTTTGGGTTTGAGCAGTGTCTCCCTACAAATGTTCCTATCTACATCCAACACTCATGCGTGACCCCTAGGCCAGAAGCCATTCCGAGACCTACCGGTGATGAGATTGATATCATAGATTTAGATGGTTCAGATTAGGATATTGTGACCAACTATAGAGATGATGTGGGCGCACACTGACGATACAACACATGGTGGGGTAGGAAATACCCCAGAGCTATCTTTCCTGTAGACTTCCCTAGAGGGAACCCTAGACCATAGAGAAATGTCGGTGACAAGGAGGACCCTGATACATCTGATGACCTTGGTGAGGAGGACACATATGATCAAGATGATGATGTAGGCACTAGTGGTGAGGGAGATGATCCTGATGTAGGAGAGGGAGATCAGGATGGTGATGATGAGGGGGATAGATAAGAGGAGGAAGATGAGGAGGTTGAGGATGAAGAGGGTGAGGAGGATGAGGAGGACGAGTCAGATGCAGTTCCACATCACTCTATATATTACACCATAGCCCTAGATCCACCGAGCATTCCATCCCAAGGGGAGAAGGACCCTATAAGGGGTCTTGATTCCAGTCCCCACCCTTCCTCACCCACCATACAAAGACATTATGAGTGCAGAGAGACTAGTGGCTCCCAATCACAAGAGGTCTCTTTTCATGACCCCTATTGGTGGGAGGGAGATCCAAGTAAGGTTTTTTTATTATTGTTTAATTTATGCATATTTAGATTTGATTATATAGAATGTTAATAATGAAAATCTCTTTCTATCTCTATAGTTGGTGTTCAGGAGTGGCACTCCCTTATCCAACATGCACTGATGGATATCATCATTACCAAACACATTCCTAGCTCCTCGCAGATAGTGCATAGACCTTTGAGGAGTGTTGAGTGGAATGGGGACCTATTCACCCCATTCTGGGTGGAGTTATAGGTCGGGCGAGAGAGGGAGAATACTTTTTTAGAGAGACTGCAACAGACATAGCGTGATCTAGCAGTGGCTCAAGCAGAGGCAACCACATAGTGTGGGATCATGATGGATAGGGAGCGTAGAAGATCTTCACGAAGTCATTCACATTCGACATCACAATACACACCCATGGGTCCGCCCCCACAACTAGATCAGGAGGGGACGTCTAGTCACCACCGTCCAGCTGCTAGTCTTAGGGATAAAAGATGACTGTGTTGTAGTATGTGACACCTTTTGATGTATAGTGATATACATGTCATGACTTCATCGATATATATATTTAATTATGCTCATATTTTATGTCAAACATTTTATTTTAATTCTTGAAACAATATATGCATTGCTTTCATTAAAGGTAACATATTTGGTAATGAACATGTATGTCAAATTTAATTTCCATGTGATTGATTTCTCAATGCTTCATGATTAAATTGATACATGTGATTTAATTAAATAACTAAGTATTTAATTAAATACTACCTTGGTGATGTAGAAGAAAAATGTGTTAAGCTTAAGAACTATATGAATAATGTGATTTAATTAATTCTAATTAAACACAACATGATATAATCCTACTTAACACGTAAGTAATTGTATAACATGCCAACACATATAAAATGTAAATCTATTATAATTTACAAAAATGAATCCAAGACAAGCCATAAAGTGAAGAAACATGCTTGTCAAGAATGAAGTAATGTAGATTAAACAATGCAATATCATTTAATAATAAATACTTAAAAAAAAAGATATGCTAACATATTATCCAATTTGAAGAAAGAAAAGGTACAAGGAGAGAGAAAATAAGCTAGAGAGAGAGAGAGAGAGAGAGAGAGAGAGAGAGAGAGAGAGAGAGAGAGAGAGAGAGAGAGAGAGAGAGAGTAGGCATAGTATCTATGAAGGTGCATAGAATTTATAGGTTCTTTGAGAGGCGTACCTTCCACATCTGCTATCTTGTAAGCCCCTGATCTATAGACTTTGACAACGATGTATGGTCCAAGCCAATTAGGGCTGAATTTTACTTTTTCTTTAGGTAAAGCATTCACATTGCATTGATTCTCATAAAGTACTAAATCACCTACTGAGAAGGAACATTGAATGACTTTATCATTGTAGCTTCGTTGTAGAGTTTTATGATATGCTTGAATATGCTCAAGAACATTTATGTGTCATTCGTCAAGCATCTCAAGTTGTTGGAGCCTTTGTTCTCTATAGAAATCATCATCAATTATACCCCTAAGAGAAACTCTTAAAGATGGAATTTCTAACTCCAAAGGCATGATAGCATCAACACCATAAACAAGATTATAAGGAGTACAACCCGTAACAATACATATGCTTGTTCGGTAAGCTCAACGAGTGTAGATTAATTGAGTGTTCCAATCCTTAACATGCTTGTTCACAGTCTTATAGAGAATTTATTCAATTATTCTATTTGAAGATTCGACTTGACCATTTGATTGAGGATAGTAGGATGTAGAAAAATTATGTTGAATATGATATTTTTTGAGAAACTTCTTCACATACCTATTTTTAAATGATGTTCCATTATCCAAAACCAAAGCGGAAGGTATTCCAAATAGGGAAATGATGTTATCTAGGATGAATTGACAGATTACTTCAGTGGTAATAGATCGAAGAGGAATTGCTTCTACCCACTTTGTAAAGTAATCGATAGTGGTTATAACAAAAGTATGTCCCTAAGATGAGGGAGGAGATATTTTACCAATGAGATCCAAACCCCATGTAGAAAAGGGCCAAGATGCTACTTGAGATCGAAGTTCTTGGGTGGGAGCATGGGTCAAATTGTTATGTTGCTGACATTGATGACATTTATTAACAAATTCAAAGGAGTACTTTTCTACGGTCTGCCAATAATATCTAATTCGAAGCAATCTTTGAACTAAGGATCTACCCCCAAAATGCCCCCCACAAGCACCTGAATGTGCTTCCTCAAGAGCAATAGGGATTTCGGCTTTGTTAAGACATCTAAGGAGGATACCATTATAACCCCTCCTATAGAGAACATTAGAAAGGATAATTTATCTAGCGGCCAACTTGTGAATCCTAGCCATAGTATTCTTGTTTGTAGGGTCGAGAAAGGTACCATCACTCAAATATCTCATGATATGTGAGTACCACTTGTCAGAGTCTATAGTGCAACAATATACTATAGCACTAGGATTGTTGGCAATAGCTGGGGTAGTGAGGTTGTGAATAGTAAATTTAAGATCTACCAAGGGGTCCTCTAAAGACACAAGAGAGGCCACACATGCCATGGCATCAGCATGTCGATTATCTTTTTAAGGAACAGGCTCCATGGTATAAGAATAAAACTTTGGCAACAAGGATATAGCTAAATCTTTATATTGTGATAATTTAGCTTGCTTATCTTGGTAAATTCTTGTCACTTGTCTTATGATTAATTGAGAATCTCCATAGATATGTAGATGTTTTATATCTAATGCTTGGGTTGCTTTAATTCTAGCTATAAGAGCCTCATATTCAGAAATGTTATTGGTACACAAGAAATTGAGATGATATGATAAAGGGATAGGTTTATTTTTAGGAGAGATTAAAGATAACCCCTGCCCCCAATCCTATATGACACCTAAAGCCATCGAAATATGATTCCCAAGTTTCATCAACCTCAATAGAGAGAATACATTCATTAGGAAAAGACTCTTGATTAGGTAGGGAGAAGGGAGAAGGAGCCTCAACTAAGTGGTCAGTCAACACTTGACCTTTTATTACCTTCTGCAAAACAAACTTAAGGTCAAAATTGGTCAACATCATAACCCACTTGGCTAAGCATCCTGAAAGATCAGTTTTAGAGAAAGGATACTTTAGAGGGTAAAATTTAATGACAACATGGACTTCAACATTCAAAAGGTAATGCCTTAATTTTTGGGTTGTAAAATATAAAGCAAGTCACTGTCTTTCTATTGTAGAATATCAGACTTCATAATCGAGTAGAGTGCGACTTATATAGTAAACCAGACGTTCTCTACCATCCTTATCACATTGTGCCAATAAGGCTGCAAGATCATGAAGGGAAGCAACTATGTATAAAAGAAAGGGCTTGGAAGGGTCAGCGGGTTGAAGAATTGGAGGATTGGCCAAATATTTATTTAAGTCTTTAAATGCTTGATGACAATCCTCATTCAATTGAAAGGTGATATTCTTTTTAAGCAATTGAGTAAAATAAAAGGTACGATCTGCAAGTTCTGAAACAAACCTATGAATAGCTTGAATCTTTCCTTGTAAAATTTTTAGTTGGGAAAAATTTTTAGGAGATGACATGTTAACAGTGACATCTATCTTCTTCGTATCCACCTCAATTCCATGATGCGTGACTATGAATCCTAATGGTTTTCTACTATCCACACCAAAAACACAATTTTGGGGATTCAAGCGCATGTTGTACTTATGAATTCTTTCAAAGACCTGATGAAGTATCTTAACATGATCTATACAAAGAATGGATTTAGCTAAGATATCATCAATGTAATCTTCTAAGATTTTATGCCTGTAATCATGGAAGATGAGGGTCATATCACGTTGATAGGTAGCTCTTGCATTTTTCAATCCAAAAGGCATCATAACCCAACAAAATGCACCCCAAGGGGTGCTAAAAGCAGTTTTGAATTGATTTTGAGGATTAATGAAGATTTTATTATAGCCTAAGAAACCATCCATGAATGATAATAAAGCATGGCCCGCTATAGAATCCACTATCATATCGATATTTGGGAGAGGGGAATCATCCTCCAAAGAAGCCTTATTAAGATCTTGAAAATCCATACACATCCTAATCTTGTTATCAGATTTAGCCACGAATACAATGTTTGAGATCCATGGGGAGTAATTGATAGGATGGATGAATCCGACATCCAATAACTTTTCAATCTCAACCTTAACAAGCAATGCCACTTTAGGAGTCATCTTTCAATTTTTTTGCTTCACAGGTTTAGCATCCGGAACTAAGACAATGTTATCAGTGACAATCTTAGGATCAATGTCAAGCATATCAGAGTATATCCAAGAAAATATTTTAGGGAATTCATGTAACAATTCAAAATATTTCTTTTGTTCTTCTTTATCAAGACATTTTCCTATCTTAATGACTTTGTCTTCAATAGAGGGATCCATTCTGATATTAATAGTGTCACTTATGAGGAGGTTGCTTTGTTGAGGAACATCTTTCAATTGAGGGAATTATTTAACTATCTCATCATCATTTATTTCTTTTCCAAAGTAAGATTTTGTATTTAAACAATAGGGAAAACTATGATTATGGTGATAATGAGGAAGGTTGTCATAGGCTCCTAGGAATTGAGCTAAGGAATCATCAGTGAAAAAAAATCCAAAGCAAAAACACTAGAAGAGTCGCAGTCAATATACTTTGGATATTTTATTGAGAGAGAAGCAGAAATAACATTAACACTAATAGATGGTCTCATGGAAGCTTTAGTACACTGCAAAGGATCACAACCAAGTCTAAATGTTGTATCACAAAAGTTATTTTCCAAAGGAACTTTTATCCCTTGTTCTTGGGCACCGCAACCATTACCATTATATCCGCACTTAGCTAGGATGTGAAAACTAGGACCATAAAGGCTAGCCATTTCTGAAAGAGAAGGGGGGTTTTCATATAGTAAGGGATCAAAATCCTCTAAATCAAAAATGAAGGGAGACAAAGTCTAAGAAGTCATCACAAAGTTATTACTCAATGGATCAGGTAAAGTGGATTGCTTTTTAGGTTCTTCTTCTTCTTTCTTCCTTTCAACCTTGGGTTCTCTAGGGGGAATTTAATGTTCTCAAGTAGGATTAAAGTCAAGGGATCCCCAATCATCTCCTACAAGAGTATTTTTCAGGAGAGAAGACATCTTCAGCAGTGGAATTGGTTTGGGAAGGCTCTTCCTCAAGAATCTTGGGTTCACTTAAGGAATCATTAGGAGATGAACTAGAGGCAGGATATATACTCAAGGAGATAGACACACTAGTAGGAGAAGAGGTTTTGGAAGAATCATCTAAGATAGTTGTAGAAGAACCAGTTGAAGAGGATTTTGATGTTGATGTTTGTAAACAAGCTTGGAGATTAGTATCACCTAGCAAGGTATATGTCTTATTGTTGTAAATGAATTTAACTTGCCTATGCAATGTAGAGGGGACAACTTGCATGCTATGAATCCAAGGTCTCCCTAATTAAAAATTATATGTCAAATTTCTAGGCCTGACATGAATAGGTGTGAGTAAAGTAACAAGACCTACCTTAACAGGCAAGGTGATGATACCTAATGAAGATTTAGAATAAGAGAATCAGGCTTAATGAGAGATATATCGACATTGATTTTATGCAACAAGTTAATGCTATAAACATTAAGGACAAAACCATTGTCTTCTAGTATTCATCTCATTCTACTATTGTTTATGATAACCATAATCATTAAAGGATCATATCGATGTTGGATTTCACTAGTAGGTGACTCATCTTGTGTAAATACAATTTGAGTCTTAGGAGATGTGATAGAATCAATCAAGTTACCCATATTATTGGATGTCATTGCAGGTGGGACATTCAAAGTTTTCAAGGCATCTTATAACATTCCATGATGAGCTAATGAATTTTGAATCAAATCCCAAAGGGATATCTTGGTAGGAGTAGCTTTGAGTTGTTCAATAAGATCATATTCCTTACCAAGAGTTAGTGAAATTTAAGGTGCTTGAGGAATAATAGGTTGGGGATTAGGAAGAGAAGTGTGGATAACTGGAGGAGGACTAGGTTGCCTATTGTTTCTTGTGTTATAAGTGTGGGCAGCTACATGATGAATTTCCTTAGTTATTTGTTTACTATAACTATAAGGACTCTTAGTGGGATTTCCTCCTAATGATGGGTTTGTCAGGAGTACTAAAGGAATCATGACTATATCCCCTTGAACAATGAAAAGGGGTTGGTTGGGAAGTTATGAAGGATAAGAACCTTGGAATACAAAAAGAGGCTTGCTATGTTCATTCACATTTATCATGTTGATTAATCTTTTAGATGTATTGTTTTTGTTTGAAGATTTGGAAAGAGACATAAAGTCATCAAGGGCATCATTGAATAAGGCATGGCCATATCGATTGAAAGGTTTATATTTTATTCAAAAGGAGACATATCCTCATAAAGGGAATTGTTGTAGACAACCATGTTGCTAGATTTAGTGGAGGAGTTGATAGGGATGTACCCATGAGAGGAACCATTCAATTTATCTTTCTCATCACCACGAAAAGGCATAGTAACAAGGTTTATTAGTTTTTGGCAAAATGAGGGTTTAGAAGGCTTAGGGTTCAAAAAATCATCTAGAGATTCATCTAATTCATCCTTACTAAACTCATAATCAACATAATTGCATACATCATCAAAAGTATGAACATCTTACAAATAAAAATTTGACATTTTGAAATGGAAATTGAATGAAATCTACACACAATGCAAGCCAGTAAAAGAAATCTCTTTTTTTTTTCAAATTTTATATTTATAAAACAAATGAAAGATACAAAAATAAGATTGAGTTCACGTCGGGCTCACCAAAGATGTGTAGGGGAAAAAGTGAGACTAAGTAAACAAACCCTAATCACATTCTCGTGTACACACTCATGGAATACGGAAGAGGCTAGGGAGGTAATGCACTTTGACTACTTGTGAGGAAGAGAGAGCCAATGATTAAATATTAGGGTTTATATTCCTTTTCTATAAATGAGAGATAGGAGAAAAGCAAAGTGCAGATTTGAATAATTAACCTAGAATGCGAGTATACACAAGCAACCCTAATCTGGAAATACATAACTGAGAGTAACTGATATGTTGCTGAAAAGTATAGATTAGGAGGAAAATTCAGAGGTGCGCTTGTGCCAAAAATCTAAACCAAAATGTTTTGGATATGAGTGCTACGCCCTTGTCCTGATTCTACAGACTGGAAGTTGTAACTGACAGGCTGAGATCTAAAGAATCTGAACTGTTGTCCTGCCAAAATCTGCCAAAATCTGGGAGGACCAGAGCGCCACACTCCTGTCATGGGTAGGACCAGGGTGCCATGCCCTTGTCCTAGTTTTTTTTTCTTAGATTTGGTCCCTAGAATTGTGTCCGTGTGCTGTGCTAGTCCTATAATTTACATTGACGCTCAGATCCTGAATCTATATCCGTAACTGAAAATAGGGTTTTGAGTGGCTATATGGGGTTTTCCCTTAGTCTAACCCCTATTTTGGTGATTTCCACCTCAATAAATAGCCAATTTTTATAATAAAATAGTGTGTGCAAGAATCTTGTGTGTGTGCAAGACCCTAAGATGAATGCAAACAATCTAGAGCAACCCTAAATAGTAAACCCTAAATGCTTATAATTGACAAAGTAAATGCTCTAAATCAATGATGAAAAGTGATCTAAAAAATTAATTTAAATCAAATTGATGTAATGAAGCTCATAAAAAGACATGAAAAGAACATGAAATCATACCCAACCCTAAGGGAGAGTTACAAGCTAATCTTCAGTCGGTGATCTCCTATTGATTTCCTACATCTTCAAAAGCCCCCAATTGATGAAAGAATGCTTGATGAATGTCTGATAGATGTTGTTGAATGTTGTTGAAGACTCCAAAAGATCTTCTTTTTCGCTGCATAGAATGCTCCTTGTGATTGCTCCAATTTTTTTTTTCTAGATCTTCCCTTTCTCCCTTCAAATGAAGAAAGATAGATCTTATGTATGAAACCCTAGATCTTAATTTCACCTTTAGGCCAATCTAGGATTTGAATTTCTAGCCAATTTATTAGGGTTAAGCATTATACTATCATAGAATTATGCTCCCAAAATTTCAGGAAAAATGTCGGGGACTAGGTGCAACTTGCACTTGGTTTGACCAACTTTTCACACAATTTTTCAGGGCCGTTAGATATGATGATATTAGAGTGAATCCCAAAGTTACAATTGATTCTGAGATGTTTTGACATGCAAAATCGGGCCTTATAGGTCGAAATAGGACATAATTAGTGTTTATGATCTAATGATTTATTGAAGGAATATAATGAAAAGGGGCATGCTTAGGATAAAGGGGACACCTTTATAATGTATGTAGTAATGAAATATGAAATTAGATCTAATTAAATGCTTAAAGGAGGTTAGAAATGCAAGATGTAAAATACACAAAGGTAGGTGCTAAACCAAGCGTGGAATTGTACCACCCTAGTAAGGGTGTACAATTTACGATGCTACAATTTCATTCCTTTTCATCAAGTTTTGTGAGAGATCTAACAAATTTTGTAAAACACTCTCAAAACCCTACTAGGGTAAACAATGAGCATATAAAATGTATTACACCTCCATTCCACATAGATAAAAGGCCAAATATTGGTGGAATGGAGGGAACTTGTATGTATTTTGTTTTTACTTTGCTTGTAGGAATCCATGAATGATTTTGGCACGTGTGAAGGGGTTGGAAGGGTGACTGTGAACAATAGAGTAGTGTTGGAGTTTTGATGGTGTTGAATTGTAAGGAGGGTTTGGAAAGTTGGTTGAAGACATGCTAAAGTGTGAGGAGAGTCTATGAACAAGTTCCTAGTGGTTGCAAGCCAAAGGAAGTGAACCAAATACCAAAACAATATGACTGTCTCAGAGTTAGAACAGTGAATGTCCTTGTTGATAGTGTACAAGAACTTGTATTTGTATGGATGAATGTTGGCTAGTTTTGATAGTTGGAGTTTGGAGAGACTTCAAGGGGAATCCTATTAATTCCCTATAAGCCATTTAAGGTATTGAGTAGAAGGGAGGAAGCCTTAAGTCATTGAGTGTCCCTGAAAGTACTTGATTGCTACATATAACAACATGACAAGATTTGTTGAACAAGTGTTGGATCAGGGTAGGTGTTGAGTTGAGAGTAAGGAATTAATGAGAAGAGTTTACCACCTTTGTGATGAGAATTTGGAGTGTTGTTAGGAAGAGAGTAATCCTTGTAGACATGATTGTCCCTACATGGAGTTTGACTGTCCTAAAGACAACAAACCAGCAATAAATGTTATTGAATCCCTTAGGGTGGATGGGGGGGTGTATAAAGGCGATTTGGTCAAGAAAGAAGAGTCTTCAAGGGTTCCATGAAGTACTTGGTTTGGGGTGCTTATTGCAACTTGTGAGTGGGGTGTTGGGGTAGTCTAGGTTGAGTGACCATAAAGGGGTTTTAAGGTATTTGAGTGCTTTAGAGCATGGATGTGGGTTCAAGATGGTTTAATATGCATTGATGAATGTGTGTGAGTGGTTGGATAAGGGTTTGCAGAGATTGGATGTGTTTGGGCTACTGTAGCCTTGTGAGGGATTTGTGAAGTTATGGAAGGATTAGACCTATTGAATAGGTAAGTTGGGAGAAATAAATCCCCCTAATGTGTTTTAGTGTGTATTCTTTGCATCATTATTATGCCTCCTTATTGGATGAAATGTAATCACACCACACATGTGGTTGTTAATGTGTAATATGCTAACTAATTCATAAAGAAAACATGAGGAAAATACTTTTTATTTTCATAAAAAGAAAATGTCAACTTTACATAAATCAAAATTTTTGAAACTTTTCTATCTATCTTGAATAAAGAGATGAAATGTAATCAAAGCATCATTTTAATTAATTTACAGAAGTAAAAAGATAACTTGTACTTTCCTTCTAACATGAATTAATGTGAAATAAGTAAATGAGAAGGGTTAGAGTTCATTGATGTTTTTCCTTCCAATCTAGAATCTCATATAAGTCTCAACTTATAATACAGGAGGGGGAGCATCATCAATGTGATTTACCTCCAACCATAGACTTGGCAGTCCCCTGCACACCTTCCTTACAAAAGTGGCCGTACCCTTCACGAGGGTGCAAACATAGTATTAGGTCTCACTGCCATCTAAGCTTGGCATTTAGAATCTACATGAGTCTAGTAAGTCACACACTATAGGTACCTCCTAAGTAGTATGACCTTTTGACTAGGAAGTGTATTCAAGGATCTTGTGAACTGACGGTGAATGCAAAACACCGTGTCACCTTTGCCAAATGTTTTATATATTGTTGAAAATCATGTTAAATATTTTGTCATTGTTCACCACCCTACTCAACTTGTTACATCATTACTCAAGTTGTGGTTGACTTGATTAGGTGGACTTAACCACCTTGACATGGTCATACTACATTCTGTCAACTACTAAATGAAAGTTACTTTAGACTCAATTGGATGTATTTAAGTTAATATTTGGTTTTGATTTCAATATAATCATAATACATGCAAAGGTCTAGTTGAGAGATACTACTCTCATCATGATCCACATTAATCATTCAT
>NC_081409.1:468232572-468275072 GCF_030272615.1 Cryptomeria japonica
ACAGATCCAATGACTACACCTCAGTATGATGGTTGGTGGTTGTCATGCAGACCTGTTCCTTTGACTGATCCTACCATTCCTATCTCACCATAGAAGATTCAACACCATAGGCCATAGGGATGGAGGGGGAGAGGAGGAAAAGATGGAGGAGGAGGACCAGATGGAGGATGAGGATAGGTTGCAGCCATTGGTGTAGTGAGTGAGGAGGAGGAGATTAAGGAGGAGGAGGTTGAGGAGGAGGATGAGGATGTAGACATCGGTGGAGACACTGAGTCTGGTAGCGAGGATGATGGTTCATCTTCTGGATCATACGACAGTGAGGGAGACAAGGGGGATAACTCAACTTGCAGTGACATGTCAGAGCTGGAGGATGCTCCTGTTGCAGAGGTAGGTGCATAGGGAGGGGATGATGATGACGATGATTTGTAGGTCTTGAGAGCATGGATCCAAAGCCTAGAGGATGCTCTCGTGAGGGAGCGGTAGGGGAGGTAGGATGATCGAGCTACAGTTTTGCAGGAAAAATAGGAATGGATACATGAGAGGGATCATCTCTGGAGAGAGCATGATGAGGCTATGCGTAGAGTGAGATTGATTCAGGATGCATAAGAGAAGTATCCTGATCTAGCTATGGGGTCTAGAGATGATCGACTTATTCATTTGACTCAATAGTTCATATATTAGCATCATGAGTACGAGTGAGTTGTTCTTGAGGGACAATGAGTATCAAGCCATAGGACATATATTTTGGGGAGGAGATCAAGCAGATCCACTAGTCAAGATACTAGTACCATGAGTGTCATGGGTCCACCTCATGCACCATTAGGACATCTTGGGGCAGGATCCTCCTGATGATAGGGGTAGTGTCGGTTAACACTTATTAACGATGTTATTTGAGCCATTGGGCCTTTTTTGTATATTTTGACACATTATCATTTTTGAGTTATATAATATGCAATTTTGGCAGCGGTTTATATGCTTTATGTTCTATTGATGCAATACTAAATGAAATATGCATGTGACTGAAAATAAATGCAACTATATGAATGCGTATAAATTGTTTAATGATAATACATTTAAAATGAATTATAATGCAACTAAATTATTTTGAGTAATAATGCTACTATAATGAATCTAGATGATAATGCAACTAAATGAATAAATGTAATGCAACTAATTGAATCTAGATGATAATGAATGCAATTAAATGAATGCCACTAATTGTTTTTATTTCAAATGTGCCAGAATATTTCTTTACCCTTTTGAATCAATTTATTTAGAAAAAATATTAGTAGGATGAAAAAAATGATGAGAGAGCGGTGATGTTAAATGATAGAATGATGAGAAAGAAAAATTAGGTCAATCCATGAGAAAGATACTTAACTGAAGTATGATATTGATTGATACAATCAACATGATGAAATGATATGATTGATGAATAATGATCCTTTGTGTTTTTATTCATAGTGCAATACGTATTCATCACTAAGCCTTATTATGTAACAATGAAGCTGCATACATTAGGGTATAAAGAACCAAGACGTAAAGATATCTCATTGTAAGAACAAACACGTAGCAGACAAGGAGTGAACCCTCTATTTTGGGAATGAAGCTAGGAGTCGAGGTATGTGTGACATGCATATATTGAACACTCTTATTACGGTCACCCATAACACCATTGCCCCAGGACTTCATTGGTTCACACCACAAAAAACAAACAAAGAAAATGATCATGCTCATCATAGCTCCTCTAGTCACTTTTGGGACATCCTTGAGTAGCATAGAAACATGATCTTTTCTAATTGATAAAAGATAAAACCAAATTAGATAAAAATCTGCAGCTATACTAACCATGCCTTTCCTTTGATTTGTTTGATGTGAAGGTTGATAATGGCTGATCTCAGAAAATTGCGGACCCCATTTAAGACTGAGCTATCTAATTTTGAGTGTATCCTCTTTTATTTAAGACAAGATAATGATCACGTTGATATGGATATTGATATGATCGATAAGACAATTTGATCATATTGGTTGCAGATTTTTTATAAGATAGTTATATCCTTTGTTGAACTTCGTGTGAAGTGTTTGCTGGATATCTGCTACGGTATTTGTTTCTCACAAGATATTTTATTGCAAGTTTTCTAATTGATTGATTTTTGATTTTTTTTGGATTTTGTGGATCATTTTTTAATGTTTTTGGTTGATTTTTTAGGATCATATTTGAATGTTTTTGATAATTACTTTTGATATATTTTTTGATTTTTAAGATTTCTTTTCAAGACTTTATTTGATTTTTAGGATTTTTTCAAGACATTATCTGATTTTTAGGATTTTTTTAGCTATGCCCCCAGTATGCAGACTTATGATGACATGATGATCTGCAACATGCACATGGAGATGATAAATTTTGGCATGACCTATGTTAATGAAATATGCAGGATGACGATGCATTTACTATTCATACAAGGATGTTTGTATGTGTCTTTCATTCTAAAATGTACTAACTGAATTATAGGTGCGAAACACTTCAAAGATAGGAGTTCAATCCATTCTTAGAAGACCTAAGACCATCCAACTTAACACACTATGTAACCAAGATTTATGAATGGAGGCACATAAAAATTCTCCATTAATTCTTGAAATTTTGATCTTCTTTTTTCCATGTGTGTGCAATTGAATTCTTATAACCATTATAGACCCTTAGGATCCTATGTGACAAACTACATGAGTTATTTTGACTTCAAAATCATCCTGGATAGAGCCTCGCTGCCAGTTAGACACCTATAGCCTCGATGAGGTGATACATTGTAATGTCTTGAATATTGCTCTATTTCCAGTAGGCGTCCATAGCCCTGATGGAGTTACTCGCATGTTCCCCTAGTCAAGATTTTATTGCACTTGTATGCATGATATTTAAGTTATATGTCTTTTCTCTTTTTGCCCTGATATTTTGATATTAATTTTAACATAGCACTTTTTTCTTTTATTTTTTTTCCTTGACTTGTAAGTAATGAAACCTACTTAGGTATGACAATTACAATGATGCTGAAGCAGAATATTGGATTTATCACTAGCCACGTGACCAACTAGGTATCTGTAATGACTTAGAGCATTTGATTAATGTGTGAGATATATAAATTGATACATTTGGGTAACAAGGATCAATAGTGAAACCTCTACACAACCATGGATAAAGCTCAATCACAAGGTGATGTTGAAGGTGAATGATTGAAGACCTCCCCAAAACTTCATGTACCAGTATCTAGAAAATGAGACAAACTTCACTCCTCTCCGTGTAGACAAGTAAATGACTTAGACAATCACCTTGCTTTTTTGATGCAACTACATGAGAAAGCAATAATGATATGCAACTATATGTCATGCAATGGTGATATGCAAGCAAATATTATTCACTTTGAAATGGAGATATGCGATGCACTACAGTATAGAAATATACAAATACAATATTAAAAATTTAAATGAATCCATCCCTTAGATGTAATATCTTTTTAGGTGCATGTTGTTCATAGGGTCGGGGAGTTTTGTGTAGGTTGTTCATTGGTTTGTGTTTGAAGAGTTGGATAAACCTTCCTTTTCTAATAGGATATAAGGACTCAATTGGGTGTATTTCATGTACATGTTGGACATCTCCAATGTTGATTTCCTCAGTTTTTGGATTTTGTGGATCATCAGAGGGAAATCCAGCTCTAGCACCCATGAATTCAGCTATAGCCTCTATTGGCAATATTACATTATAACAGACAATGAAAGATTGTTGAAATTTCAATAAGGATATTGAGAAGGTTGATGATTATGGACATAACTGATTAAAGATGTTTTACTATCTTGATATTATTATTTTGTCATTGATGTCAAGAAATTGATTTTCTAATTCAGTATGATGTTGCCATATCTTGATAAGTATGATATGAAGATTATAAAGAAGTTGGTAAAAGACACAGGAAAGAATATGATGAGTAAGGGGATAAGTTATTCAATGGGCAACTACTACCAAGTCAGACAATGATGAGATCATGATGTTTTAGATTGTTTTAACATCATACATATGTTGTAAAATGTAAAGGTTAATGTCACAACCCTCCTTTATCACCTTTGGATTAAAATACAAACTCTATTATATTTCTTTTGGATAAACTATTGAATGAATATTATAAAGGAATAAAAATAATAAATCACACACACACATGGAAAATATACTTTTTTTTTTATTATTTTTTATTTAAATTTCCTCACCCAAATTATGGCACATGTTTTAGGAGGAATAAGAAGCTTCTAGAGGCTTCTCCACCACCTTGCATGTAACTCCTCCCATTAAGTCTAATCAATTTGCATGAAGGCCAAATTTGGAGAGAATCTCTATTTCTTAATTAAAAAATTAGGTAGTGGAATTTGGAGTTTTTTTCTTATAAAATATGTACAAGTTTTCAAAAAGAGGAGTTGGTTATTCCATAAGAAATTCTTCAAGTAAAATTTTTCTTTTGTAGTCAATTTTCATTTTTCAGCTAAGATTTTTTTTGAGGACTTCTCTTCAAGTTTGGAGGATCAAGGGAGATTCATAGAGGATTCCACACCATTTTCAAGCACCCAGGTTCTTTCAAATTTAGTTTTTCATGCATCTTATTATTGCTGCAATTTAGATTAGATTAATTTGTTTAAGAAATTAGATCCATTAGTTCCAAATTTTTGATAATAAGTAGATTAATTTGTTTAAGAATTAGATTCATTTATTTTCAGATTCTTGATAAGAATTAGATCCATTAGTTTCAAATTTTTTTGATAAGGAGTAGATTAAATTGTTTAAGAAATTAGAATCATTTGTTTCAAATTTCGATGAGAATTAGATTCATTTATTTTCAGATTCTCGATAAGAATTAGATCCATTAGATCCATTGTTAAGAAGTTAGATCCATATATTTCAAATTTTGATAGGAATTAGATTAAATTGTTTAAAGATTTCTTATTAAGTTTTAGATTGATTCTTGCTAAAGAACAAAAAAAAAATCAGAACTATCTTTATCTCCTTTCTCGAGAATCATTTCTCTGGTTATTGATTTAAAATCTGAAACATATATTTGAAGAGATCTCACTGTGATCATTCTCTCTATGATTTCTCATTTTCTGGTTATCTAAATCCTCTGTAAGAATATAATTAACATTTCTTCTCTGTGTGTACAAATAAACTTATCTCTCTTCTCTGTGAATAAACCTCCCTGTGATTATATTCTTTTTGAATCTCTTTGTGAGTTGAACAAAGAGCTCACTGTAAATATCAGATGATCAAATCCTCCTGTTCACTGTAAAAAATAAAAAAATAAAAAAATCAAATCCAAAACAGTTGATTAACTCTATTTTATTTATGTTCATATTTTTTTAAAATAAATACCTCTTCGTTTATATATAAAGATGTCATTTAAATAATTGAAAATGTAGATTTTATATAAATGTTTAAATTTGTGCCAGTGTTAAAATTTATTGATGATGGCATTTTAAAAAAACAAAAAACAAAAAAAAAAAAACAAAAAACAAAAACAAATACCAAACGTTAAATCTTATCAACGCTGCACGGTTTTCGAAGAGTTTCAGGGCATGCAGAGCGGCAGATTTTGTAACCGCCGGAGGGGACAGTGGTACCCCCACTACCCTGCAGTCACTGTCATGACAGTGGCCGCAGGGGAGTGGAGGGGACCACGTAGTTCCCTCAACCCTGCGGGACACGCAGTTCGTAGGGGTGATGGGACCCGCGGGCCCCACTTTTCCCCCCCTACTTGTTATTAAACCAAAATAACTTCACCATTATTTATTTGAAATTTCAATTTGAATTTTTAATAATTGTTTAATTGTATTTTAAGTTAATTTTTTTTATATATATATTTGTTTTAGTTAAATTTTAAATTAAATTTTAATTATTGTTTAAGTTAATTTTAAGTTAATTATCAATGATTGTTTTAGTTACATCTTTTTTTTTTGTGAATGGCTAACAATCACTTAGTTAAATTTTAAATTTCGCAAAGGGATTTTTACTCAAAAAACAAAAACAAAAAACAAAAAAGTCTTATTATTGCGATTTGATCCAAAAATATAAGCTAATCACTCATGTGGAGTTTGTAACTCTATAATTAATTAGTCTCAGGATAAGAGAAAACATCTCTTCATTTTGACACTACTTTTTGCAATGCATTTATATTATTACGCATTCCTTATCTTCATGCAATTGTACGTAAGTTCACAATTATCATTATCATGCCAATACATGTATTAATTCGTTTAGCTGTAGAATAATGATATTTCTCTTTTCAAATAGTATTTAAAGTTTAAATTATGTACATCCATTTCATAATTATATTTCAAGCATGATGTTCATAAGCTCTTAGTTTAGAAACTAAACAAAGGAAGTTGGAAAACCAAAACTAGCAGCGTTCGGTATATACAGTGCCTCTGGGTCACGCTTACGGGTAATGCCGTCGTGTTGAACTACTGCACTTAACGCCTAATAAAGCTACATTAACGATGTCTGTGGCATCGTCCCTATAAATCGTCGGGGAGTAATAAGGGACACTTGGAAGTTAAAATCCAAGGGGCGGGTAATCCCCCTTGGATCGATAATTTAATAAGATAACTTTTAAATGATTTTCACATCCATTGAGATAAACCATAGTAAACCCCTTTTAGGGATGGTCAAGTTAAATGCTCTCATGAAATTGATTTATTTTTTTTATCTTGAAGGGATATTGGTGATTTGCAATTGGGTGACGCTCATGATAAGAATTAGGATCTAGTTTTTTTTAGGCCACAAGCAATAGGCCATCTTGAGCCTTTGCTTAAGCGCTACCATCGTGGGTAGCAACCGCAGAGAAACTGTCTGGGACACTGACCCTAGAAAGGGTTGCGTACCCACAAATCAGTTTACATCAAACCATAGAATAGAAAATAGAACTACATACTTTACGCCTTGATCTCGTGCCGAAGCGGGTATGTAGGCAATCTTGGGACGGAGTTGTCCCTCGTACTCAGGCATTCGTGGGTGGGGTCTAGGCTTGGTTGAGTAAGAATCCTAATTGAAAGATAAGATAATTAAATTTAAAAATAAATTCAATGCATACTCGGAAGGAATCCAGTATGGATTCGCTTGACTTCCTGAGGCTTTAAGCCAAATTCCGAGGCAGAATTCAAGCTTGTATTATTTTAATTACTCCTAAGGACGGCGACCTTAGTGCACTCTTGTTAGAAGAGTGTTGTACTTAGTGAGTGGCTCAGGACCCGAATGGTCCCGATGAGTCTAAGTCTCTGGCCAGAGCATCTCCTATCCCATTTGGATGGATGCCTACCCCGTAGGGGTAGATGCCTATCTCATTTGGATAGATGCCTACCCCGTATGGGTAGATGCCTATCCCGTATTGGATAGATGGAATCTTATGTCCCGTATGGACAATTGCCTAACCCGTATGGTTAGATGCTCATCCCGAATGGATGAATGCCTATTCCTAAATGGATGGATGCCTAGAGTATGTAATTGAATAAAACATAATGACTTAATTAAACAAAAAAAAAAAGAATACTCAATTTTGTTGATTCAGTTATGTTGGGTTATTACATGTGGTATCAGAGAAAAGGTTCAAATCTAGGCCTTGTGCTCACTTCAATTTATTCAACTAGGGGAATGTTTTACAATAGTAGAAATTAATTTTAAATCAAAAACTAACTACATAATTTAACTTTCAGGTAAAAACTAGAATGGCAAGAGGAAGAGGAAGAGGAAGAGGAAGAGGAAGGGGTAATGGAAGACGTACTAGGAGTCAAAGAGAAGAAAACCATGAGGAAAACCATGAAGAAAACCATGAAGGAAACCATGAGGTAGATCATAAAGAGGACCGACACAACCCAGGGAATAACGAAGATGGGGTCCAAGCTATAATTGACCTTCTAACCGAACAAAGAGACAAAATCAACTTCTTGGAGCAATCACTGCAGGACCTTAGGGAAAGGCAGAATGACTATGAGAATAGAAGTGGTACCTGTAATGCCCCGCCAGGAAACCCCAAAGGGTTTAAGTTAAAAACACTCGAATAGAGTGTAAATAATTTTTTTTTTTTTAAAAATAATAAATAAGAGCGTTAATGATAATTTACAACATTAAGATAATTAGGAGTTATCTAAAACTTAGATACCACAGTGGAAGAATAAACGAACCTAAGGAGTTTCCCAATGCGATTACGTAACCCTACTCCCAACTCAACACGCGTCAATTGATCCAATAAGCTGGATAACTTAATTACGAGATAATGCATAAGACTTGATTATACATATGTTCAATGATTTGACATCTTATAATTTTAGGAAGTGTTCATTTACTTTGGGTGGTTAGGAGGCCATTGTGAGGTTATTAACTCATTGCACTTTAAACCCTAATTACATTAAGAGACCTCCCATAAGTATCAAAGTGATCAATATATCAAAGTTCATCCATTTGATTTTAAGATAACCACCCACATTTGATAGCTTTCTTAAATATTAAAAGTTTGGTTAATAAGTCGAGATTCGTTCATTAAGGAATTAAACTTCCATTAATAGAGTGTGGTTCCCTCATTAATGTTTGAGCATAATCAAACTAAAGATTCATCGTTTCTTTTATGGAGGATAAAATGCAAGTAACCATAGAGTTCATTCATTGAAGCTTTAATAGTGCTACTAGATGGACTAAATTCATTAAGATGAAAATGTATTAGGACACATGAGAGCATCCTTTAAATTAAAATATAGTTAGCAAGATGAAATTCATCATTTCAGGATTTAAAGTATAAGTTCATAGTGACGTTCTTCCATTAGGATTAAAAATATAATTATCTTATTGCATGTCACTCTTTTTAATCAAATAAAGTTAATATGAAGAGATACATTTGGCTATGATTAAGTTACAAACAACTATACGAATACTTCCCTTTTTAGTTTCATTTTTAGCAATCATAAGAGATTCTTTTATTAGGGTTATAATATGGATATCTAGTTGAGTTCACCCAATTATCAAATTAATTTGGTAAGGTTTATTTGTTAAGATTAAAACATAAATAACTAAACAACTTTATCCAATATAGTGAAGCATAATTAACATGGCGTTACTCATTTACTAAGGTAAAAAGGTAAACATCTATATGAGGTTCATCCTTTAAATTTCAATCTAGGAATTATAACAATAATTCCAACTTTGTTTTCCATTCACATTCATTCAATTGACATGCTTAATAACAAGTTAATCCAATGATATAACCCAACAAGATTCTTTCCACTATTACTACTTTTAATTAACATTAGCAAAATACTTTTCCATATTCTTAATTACAATCTTTTATGAACCTGATTACTACATTTGTCAAGATGAATAATTTTATGCACTTTGATTTAAATTCATTAAATTTACACCATACACTTATACAAGATACCCGCCATACATGATAACTTAAAGCATGAAACAAAGGAAGCTAAAACATCGCATAACACAGATATGATCTCGGAGTTTACCCCTAAAGGGCTACATCTCCAAGTCTGCTCAACTGCAAGACCCCTTTGGCATTTTAATATAGTTAGGAACTTACATAATCACATGACTTTTACATCTTTGCCACTAGGTGAATACAATCAATATACAATAGACACCTCGGTCAGAATTTACATAATTGATCCCTTCTAAAGTGGATCCAACTGAACACTTCAAAGCAAATACAGGTTCTAATGACTGACGATACTCTGACTAGGGGCGTAATCCGGCTATGACCAACACAAATAACTAGATAACAGGGTCTGAAACAAATACATCAAGGTATGCCGCCACCCTAAACAAGACAAATACGGAACTTAAACTTACAACATTTTCTTTTTAAATCGATACGATATCAAATTTACATGCATTCTACTAGCATATCGATGAAGTAATAACAGAATATACGAAGATAATTTAGATTCAAATTTCATACTCTCCTATACTTTAGTTTTCATTTCTAAAATTCTCGGAAGATCTTAATCATTCAAATCGAAAGACAATGCTTATTTAAAAGAAAAGCAACATCTTATTAAAATATATTTCATAACGTTAACAAAAGTGTTTTATTTCAAAGGTCTTCAAATAAAGACAATATTTGATCTCTTTTCCAAGGATTACCTTTCCTATTAAAAGAAGTTCCAAATTTAAACGTTTGTTAATATAAATTTAATAATCCAAGATTAATAAATTTTAATTAATCTACAATATAAAAAAAAAATGCAATCTCCATTATTTAATATATATATATATATATATATTTATTTATTTAGCAACTAAAATCTAAATTTATAAAACAAAATAGATTTTTCTACAAATTTATTTCAACTCTTATTCATTCCCCATTTCATTTATAAATGCTAATGTTATATTTATTAATTATTTTTATTTATTTTTTAAATAATAATAAAAAAATAAAATAAAATAAAATAAAAAACTAAAATATAACTGGGGGCACTGCGGGGCCCACCTCCCAACCCAGAAGGTGCGGAAACCCCACAGTCCCCTCGCTGCCTTACTGTAGGCACAGGGTTTTCCTACGGGCCGCCGTAGACACAGGGTTTCCCTGCGGACACTGTGGTCGTAGGTTTTACCCTGCGGCCACAGTGGACGTAGGGATTCCCTACGGCCCATTGTGGACGTAGGGGGTTCCCTGTGGAGCCACGGGAGCACGGGGGTAGGGAAGAAATGGGGGAGGGGGCGGCGGCAGCGGCGGGAGCCGAGCTTCGGCTCCTCCGCCCGCCAAACCCTAACCCAACAATGTAAAATTTCTTTTTTTTTTTTGTTTCCCTCTTTTATTTTTAATATTCTTTTTTTTTTTGTGTTTCTTCTTAATAATTTTTTATTTTGAAAATTCACAGTTTAAAACTAAAACGTTTTTGAATGAGAATACTGAAAGAAAATGCATACACAGTCACAGCCATGGCCCTTTTATTTTATATTCTTTTTTTTTTTAATGATATCTCCCTCTTTTTTTTTTCTTTTTCCAGAATGATATGGATTTAAAAAATAAATAAATAGAAGAGTTGAAGAATAGCCACCAAATCCAAAACAATGTTTGCATTCCATTTTCCACTCAAAGATCCAACAAATAAACAAGAGGGTGGGTTGGAATCCTACCTTCAAACTCATTCCGGGAAGAGTTTTGATGAAGAGCTCCACCTGCAACTCAAATCAAATCTCCCTTTTTCCAAAATTTTTCCATCTCCATTTTTTTTTTTTTTTTTCCAAAAAGCTCTCTAGAAAGAACCCCCCCAAAAACATTTCCAAAACTAGGTTAAATGAGAAACCCTATTTTTGCCCTAATTTTCAATTTCGAATTTAGGCATTTTTATTTTTAAAATAAAAGAGAATGAGAATGGAAAAATCATTCCTTTCCACTATTCAATACATCTTATCGCTTTTCTAATTAAAATTAAAATGCCTCTATTTCTTATTTAATTCTAATTTTAATTTCTCCATATTACTTTAGCCAACATTTATATTTTGAACTATTAACAAGGATAACGCATTTTGATTAATTTAAACTTCCAAAAATCAATCTTTTATACTATATCAACTTTACAAGTAAAAAGAATAATTTCCTTTTAAATAATAAAATTTACCCTTTCTTTCCAAAATGCGAAAATGATTAATTTATTTCTATTTCTCAAATGACTTTAAATTTTTCCTTTCTAAAACGCATAACTCATTAAATTCATTATTATCAAATTTAACTATTAAATTGACTCGCTATAACATAATAAAGTGACCTTTTTAATAAATGACTAATCTTATGAAAGAAATCTATTTATTTTAATTCCTCAACTTTTAATGCATAAATGAACACATTATTTCAATTTAAATGCTTTAAGCTTGCTACAATTATAATTAAAGCGATCTCTTTTTAAATTAACGATCAATCATATAAAAGAAGCCACCTATTTAAATTTCTAAATTACTAATGCGTACATCTACTCATTAAATTGAATTAAATACTTAGGATAACAACTCCACTTACCCTGCGCAAGGCATGCAAACCGAGGAAGTCCACCAAATCTCATGACACGCAACCCAATGCAAGAAAAGCCCCACGAATCCACACACGATACTCACCTGACCATGGCTAAGGCAAGACGAGAGTTTAATGACCCCCAAATCCGAATTCTAAGGATGAAGGAGGTATACTCAACCCGGCAAATCCCAAAGAAGATGAACCTCGCCCTAGGCGGTGTTGTACCTGCAACCTCCTGCATCCATGAATTCATGCAAGCATACATATACATTGTAATGCCCCGCCAGGAAACCCCTAAAGGGTTTAAGTTAAAAACACTCAAATAGAGTGTAATTTTTTTTTTTAATAATAATTAAGAGCGTTAATGAAAGGGTTACAATATTAAGATAGATTGAAGTGATCTCAAGTTATCTCTATCTAGATAACACAGCGGAAGGCTAAAACAATCCTAAGGAGTTTCCCAACGCGATTACACAACTTTACACCTAACTCAACTTGCGTCATTAGATCCTTTAAACTGGATATCTTTATTACGGGATAATGCATAGATCTTAATTACAAATGTGTTCAATGGTTTGACGTCTTATAATTTTAGGAAGAGATCATTTACTTTAGGCGGTTAGAGGGCCATTGAGAAGTTATTTATTCATTGCACCTTAATTCATAATTACATTAGGAGGTCTCCAAATGGGTTCAAGCGTTTTAAATATAACAAAGTTCATTCGTTAGAGTTTTAAAATAACCATCCACACTTGACATCCCCCTTTAATGCTATAAATGTGCTTAATGAGATTCATTCATTTAAGGCTAAACTATGATTAGTAAAGTGAGGATTCCTTCATTTGATTTCAAAGTGTTCACCCACATTTGATATCCTTTTTAAAATATTAAATAGTATGGTTAATAAGGAGAATTTTCTTTTCTTAAGGATTGACCACAATTAATAGAGTGAAACCCCTTTATTCGATTTCATGCATAGCCAACTAATGAGTTGCAGCTCTTAAATGAAAGATAAAATGTGAGTAGCCATAGGAGTCATTTGAAGTTTTAAAATAATACTATTAGATTGGCTAGAATCATTACGTTGAAAATGTATCGAGCCACAAGAGTTCATCCTTTACCTTTAAGATGTAGTTAGCTAGATAATATCTTACATTCCAAGATTAGAGTATAAATTCCCAGGGATGCTCTTTCATTAGGATTGAATTACAATTATCTTGTTGCAAATCACTTTTTTTTTATTGTTAAATGAATATAAGGTGAGAGAGATTCTTTTATTAGGTTTAATGTATCAACATCTAATTGAATCCCTTCTTTTTCAGTTCATCTTTAACAATCATAAAGAAATTCATTTGTTGGGGTTATAATTAGGATGGACTAGTTGAGTTTCACCAATTATCAAGTTAACTTTCGGTAAGGTTGATTTGTTAAGGTTAAACGTAATTGACCAAACAACTATATCCAATATAATGAAACATAATTATCATGACGTTTCCCATTCTAGTTCAATCTTAGCAAACATGAGGGATTCCTTTTTATAAAGATTAGCATATGGGTTTTCTAGTTGGGTTCACCCGGTTATAGAAGTAATCTGGTGAGGGTTACTGATTCAAAATTACAACATAAATTACTAAGTATATTCGTTCAATATACAACATGAAGATTTGATTGAGTCCACACGATTAACAAATTGATCCGGTGAGGATTATTGGTTATGATTAAAACGTGAAATAACTTAACAAATTTTATCCAATGTAATGAAACATAATTGACATGGCGAGATTTGTTTACTAAGGTAAAGGATAGATATTTCTATTATGTTCATCTTTTAGATTTCAATTTAAGAATTGTGACATAATTTTATCTTTGTTTCCTTTTTACATTCATTTCATTTATATACTTAATATCAAGTTAATCCAATAAAGTAATTCTAATGAGATTTCTGCCACTATTACAATCTAAATTAACATTACCAATTTACCCCTTCTTTTTTTTTTCACACTTTAATTTCAATATTTAACTACCATGCCATATGCATAATTCTCAACGTTTTATGAATTTAAATAACTACGTTTATCCATATGAGAAACGTTATACATTTAAATTTGAATTCATTTAATTTACACCCTACACTTTGCAAGAATACAACCATTCAATATAATTCAAAACATAAAACAAAGTACGCTATAAACATCGCATGACACAGAATATGATCTCGGAGTTCACCCCGGATGGGCTACATCTCCGGGTCTGCTCAACTGCAAGACCCTTTTGGTATTTATTATAGTTAAGGTTACATAATTACATGTCTTTACAATCTTGCCTCTTAGGCGAACACATACACCATTCCACCTCTACCTCGTTAGTTTATTACATAGTGATCCCTTTTAAAAACGGGTCAAATTAAAACATAACAAAGAAGACAAACAAACCAAAATTCTATTGTTTGACGGTACCCTAACTAGGGGGGTTTAACCGACTTATAACCATCCACTATCATGACAAGTCTTGCCATTCCATAACCAAATTCTATTATAGAAAATTTAAACCTACATGAGCATAATCCGGAAGAGGTGTTCGTTTACCATATCTGTCTAACCATTAATGTCGAACAAGTTTACGGATTTGATAATTTAACTTTTATTCAAAAATTCGTATTAGTCCACCATGACTATTTAGACCATGTAAACAAAATAAGAGTTAACTTGAGTATGCTGAAACCAATATGAAATTTAAAAGAAAACTTGTATTCAAGTATGGGTTTACTAATGTTGATTCCCTAAAGTCCAAATATATTAATTTATAATCCAAGATTAATAGTATAAAAACTGAATTTAAAATTGAATCATATCAAAGGATTAAAAGTAAATCCCTTATACTAATTTTTTAGTTCACTAAATAAATCTGAATTCTTCTTTTTATGAGACATGCATATATCTCCCTTTTTTTTTTCTTCCAAACATATTATATAAAATAATAAACAAATAATAATTAAAAATCCATTAAACTGAACTCTTTTTTTTTTAAAAACAAATTATACAAAATAATAAAAATAATAATAATTAAATAAAACAATAAAATAAACTATTTTTAAATTTCAAAAAAAGAGAGGGAGAGGGTACCCACGTGGACATCCACGTGGGCCCTCCCCCACCGTTGGCAGCCTAGCTACCTTTTGGTAGCGCTGCTACCAAATGGTAGCAGGGCGCTACCAAAGGTAGCACTGCTACCATTTGGTAGCAGATCGCTACCAACTGGTAGCAATGCCGTGGGGGGCAATAAAACCCTTTTTTAAAATTTTTTTTTTTTGTTTTTTTAAAAATATATTTTATTATGGTATAAACAAAAAAAAAACAGTCATAAAAATATAACCATTTCCAGAAGCTTAACTCACAGTCACACAGACAGGGGTTAAAAAGAAACGTTTTCCAGCAACCTCTTTATTTGTTTTTTTTTTTTTGAAGGAACTCACATTCCAAAAACAAACCCCCTATTTTGAAAGAAAACTCATAATCAATGCATTTTCCAGAATTTTCATAGCAACAACCAACTGGAAACTAAATCTTAATATACATTCATGGGTAGCAATCCTCTCTGTTTTTCCAGCATTTCATGGAGGGCATAACAATAAACAAAAGGGGTGATCAAAATTTCTTACCTCCAAACCCTTTCCAAGAAGAGATTTTGATGAAGACGAGCTCCCATATCAGCTGCTCTCATTCCTCATTCCTCTCCAAAATCCCCCCCAATCTCCCTTGCAAGAACCATGTTTTTCCAAAAAAAAGAGGCCAAAGGCCAAGAAGGCCCCAAAATGCTTACCAAACAAGATTAAAAAGAAAACCCTAATTTTTGCCCTAATTTCAATTTCGAAATTAGGTATTTATTTTTAAAAATAAAATGATTGAAAGTCCCAAATGGAAGTCATTTCTTTCCATTACTTATTAATCTTATTTGTTTTCCCTTATTAAAATTAAAATGCTTCTTTTTCTTATTGAGTTTTAAATTTTTAATTTCTTAATATCGATTTAGGCCTACATTTATATTTTGGGACTACTTACCGGGTAAGGCGTTTTAATTAAATTTTAATTTTCTAAAAATCAATCTTTTTATACCATGTCAACTATACAAGTAAAAAGGAAATAATTTTCGTTTAAATAATAATAATTTATCCCTTTTCTTCCAAAATGCGAAAATGAGTAATTTATTACTATCTCCCAAACGACTTAAAAAATTTTCCTTTCTAAAATGCATAATTTATTAAAATCGTAGTTATTAAAATTAACTATTAAATTAACTCGCTACAACTTAATAAAGCGACATTTTTTAAATAAATGACTAATCTAATGCAAGAGTCTTGTTTATTCAAATTTCTCAACTACAAATGCATAAAAGTTACAAATGCGTAAATGAGCACACTAACCTCAGTTAAATACCTTAAGCTTGCTACAATAACAATTTAAAGCAATCTCTTAAATTAGTGATTAATCATATAGAAGAAGCTACCCATTTAAATTTCTAAATTTCTAATGCGCTCGTCTACTCATAAATTTAAATTTAATACTTAGGATCACAAACCTCACTTACCTCGCGCATGGCATGCAAATCGAGGAAGTCCTCCAAATCACTCGACACGCATCCCATTGAAGAGCAAGCCCACGAATCCACACACGATGCTCACCTAACCATGGCTAAGGCAAGACGAGAGTTATATGACCACTAAATCCGAATTCAAAAGATGAACGAGCATACTCAACCTTGCAAATTCCAAAGGAGATGAACCTTGCCCTAAGTAGTGTTGTACCTGCAATCTCCTGCACCCATGAATTCATACAAGCATGCATATACAAATACATATTCAATGAAGATGTTAGCTCAAGATTTATCACAAGGGTTAGGAACAATTGCATTTACACGAGAATCGATGCAAAAACACAATAATAAGTATGCTCAGTTTATTTATATTATCTAAACTACACATTGCATATCGGTTAATCTACCATTCGAGAATGCCACATAGGAAGTCAATCAAGGTTAAACGGGTTTTAAAAGTCTGACTAGGGTATGGGCATTACATACATATACATATTCAATGAAGGCGTTAGCTCGAGATTTATCACAAGAGTTAGGAAACAATTACATTTACACAAGAATCGACACAAGAGCACAATAATAAGTATGCACAATTATTTATATTATCTAAACTACACATTGCATCATGGTTAACCTACGAGTCAAGAATGCCACATAGGAAGTCAACCAGGGTCAAATGGGTTTTACAAGTCTGACTAGGGTAGGGCATTACAGTACCAAAAATGGAAACCCTGGTAGCAATCAAGGGAATGTGATGGGTAATAGAAAGGAAAATAACATATTGGAACTCTCCAAGGATTTAAAGAAAATCACCCCTTCTAAGTTCGATGGGAGGCAGATTGGTGAAGGGGCTGAGAATTGGCTAAATGAAATGGAAAAATACATTGAGCTAAGAGATTTTAGTGAAACAACCAAGGCTTTATGGGGTTCCTATCAACTCACAGGGGAGGCGGCTAGTTGGTGGACCAACACCAAGGAACAAAATGGGTATAATAGGGATACGGTCACATGGGATCAATTTGTTCACCACTTTCGAGATAGGTGGCTCCCTTAATTGTTCTTTGATGAGAAAGTGACAGAATTCCATAATCTACGTCAAGGGTCCCTATCCATTCAACAATATTGGGATAAGTTTGCCAAGTTGCTTAAATATGTGCCTATGTACCAGAAAGATGAAGAAGGCCAAGCAAGGAAGTTCATTTTGGGGTTAAATACCAACATAGGGGCAGAGGTTGACATGCATGGACCCAGAAATATGAATGAAGTACTCGAAAAGTCCCTAAGGTAAGAGAGGAAGATTCAAACACTAGCAGGGCGGAACTATAATGGGAACCACTCATTTAAAAGGAAGCAAGAATTCACTGGAAACACTAATTTCAACAAGGGTCAGAGGAATAATTCTTCCGAAAGGAGGCCACCGCCTAATCAATATCAGAGGAATGGAAATGATAATAATAGGGGCAATAATAACAGGGGCAACTATAACAGGAATGACCAGCAGAATAGGATAACTTATCCACCCAGGGGCAATGAAACAAGGAATGATCCCCCTAGAAATCAAGGTAGGAGGGGTCCTCCAGGCGGATGCTTTATGTGCGGGGAAAACCATTTTGCCAGAGAGTGCCCCAGGATGCAAGGGAAAATTAGGGCCAATCAACCCCAACAAGGGCCCCAACAAAGGATTCATGTAGCGGTTAGGAACCAAAGAGGAAGATACCAAAATGTTCCCGTGGAAACTACAGGTACACTATTTGAACAACCAATATCAATTCTAATTGACACTGGATCATCTGAATGTTTCATCTCACCTGAATTAGTAAACAAATATGCATTGAAAGTTAATCAAATGGAGTCATCATGGATGGTTCAATATGGGGATAAGGCAACTAGGGAAGTAACTAAGTGTTTACCGAGGGCAAGGGTACAATTCCCTGAGTTTGAAACAAGGGTAGATCTCTATGTGGCACCCCTAGGATTATATGATGTAATTATGGGAATGAGTTGGTTAACAGACCATCAAGCTAATGTAGATTGCTATAACAAAGTTGTTGAATGTTTGGATGATGGGGGGGAAAGGGTCAAAATCCAAGGGAAGTTTAAACCCATTAATATAGAAACTATCTCAACAATGCAATTAAAGAAGGAAAGGAGAAGAGGAGGACAAATCTATATGGTTGAAATTGATGAAGGAAAGGAGGAAAATACACCAACATTTGAAAATACCCCTTTCTTAAAGGAGTTTAAGGATATTTTTCTAGAAGAATTACCCGGTTTACCCCCTAAGAGGAAGTTTGGCTTTTCTATCAAAGTACTCCCAGGAGCTGAACCAGTATCAAGGGCACCTTACCGGATGAACACAACCAAACTACAAGAGATCAAAATGCAGTTAGAGGAACTCTTAGCTAAGGGATTAATAAGGCCAAGTGTATCACCATGTGGAGCACCAGTTTTATTTGTTAAGAAGAAGGATGGAACCTTAAGGCTATGCATCGACTATAGGATGTTGAACAAAGTCACAATAAAGAATAGGTATCCCTTACCTTGCATAGAGGATCTTTTTGACCAAATGAAAGGAGCGACAATTTTCTCAAAGATAGATCTCCGGTCAGGGTACCATCAACTCAGAATTAAGGAGGAAGATATTCCGAAAACAACCTTTAGGACTAGATATGGACATTATGAATTCATAGTAGTTCCTTTTGGTGTAACTAATGCCCCAGCTGCATTTATGAACCTAATGAATAGTGTACTCCATGACTACTTGGATAAATTTGTTTTGGTATTTCTGGATGACATATTGATTTACTCTAGAAATGAAGAAGAACATTTAGAGCACCTACAAATTGTTTTGCAAAAGTTGAGAGAACATAAGTTATATGGGAAATTGTCCAAATGTGCCTTCTTTGAGGAAAATATTCACTACCTTGGGCATATAATATCAAAGGAAGGAATAGCAGTTGACCTAGATAAAATAAAGGTAATAGTAGAATGGCCAATCCCTAAGAATGTTTCAGAGGTAAGAAGCTTTATGGGGCTAGCAGGTTACTATAGGAGCTTTGTGGAAGGGTTCTCTAAGATAGCAAATCCCATCACCTCGTTACAAAGGAAGGGCAAAAGGTTTGTGTGGACCGAGCAAAGTGATAAGGCATTTCAAATCTTGAAGGGAAAACTAACTTCAGCACCCATTCTAAAGGTACCAGATCCGAATGGACACTTCACAGTCGTAACAGATGCTTCTATTGAAGGGTTAGGAGGAGTACTTGTCCAAGATGAAGGGGTAGTAGCTTACAAATCCAGAAAGCTAAAGACTCATGAAGTCAATTATGCACCCCATGACTTAGAATTGGTAGCAATTGTGCATGCCCTACAAAAATGGAGACACTTCTTACTAGGGAAGCCCTTTGAGCTAAAGTCAGATAACCAAGGACTAAAATACATCTTTACCCAACCTCACTTAAATGCCAGACAAAGAAGGTGGTTAGAGTTTCTAAGTGAATGTGATTTTGAAATTGAATATATTAAGGGGAAAGAAAATAGGGTGGCAGATGCCTTAAGTAGGAGGAGACACTTGATAACTATAGCAACATTCAAAACCTCTTTCAAAAGGCAAGTAATGGATGAACAAGGACATGAGCCATGGTATGAGCAAGTCAAATTGACTTTAGAACACAACCCAACCGATCCTAAGGTCGAAGGGTATACATTAAATGAAGATGGGTTGCTCAGATACAATAATAGAATCTATATTCCTAATTCATGGAACTTAAGGGAAGTAGTCTTGTCGGAGGCTCACAATGCCCCTTATTCAGGGCACCCAGGAGTTAACAAACTTTATACAGATCTAAAGAAGTTATACTTATGGCAAGGGTTGAAGAATGATATTGTCAAGTATGTAGCTAAATGTTTGGAGTGCCAAAGAGTAAAGGCAGAACATAGACACCCAGCCGGATTGTTGCAATTGCATGATGTACCTCAACACAAGTGGCAAGTTATTAGCATGGATTTTGTGCAAGGGTTACCCATGCCACCTTCTAGGCATGATGCAATAATGGTGGTAATTGACAAACTCACTAAGGTGGCACACTTTATACCAGGAAATCTAACAGATGATGCACCTACCTTGGCTAGACGCTTTGTTAAGGAAATATTTAGGTTGCATGGAATACCAGAGAAAATCATATTAGATAGAGATGCTAGATTCACTTCAAGGTTTTGGACCACTCTTCAATCAGCTCTAGGAACTCAACTAAATTTTAGCACCGCATACCATCCTGAGACCGACGGTCAGACATAAAGGACAAATCAGATTATGGAAGACCTGCTTCACATGTATTGCATGGACCAATAGAGGAAATGGGAAGAGTACCTACATTTGGTAGAGTTTGCTTACAATAATACATATCAAACATCTTTGGGAATGGCACCTTTTGAAGCTTTGTATGGTAGACCATGTCGAACACCTTTGAGTTGGGATAGTCTTGAAGATAGAGTGATTATTGGGCCAGATATGTTGATAGAAATGCAAAGGAAAACTAAGGAAATTAGGCAAAGATTGAAGGAAGCCTCAGATAGGCAGAGAAGTTATGCAGACAAAAACAAAACACCAAGGGAGTTTGAGGTAGGAGAGAAAGTCTTCCTAAGGGTTAGGCCACACAAGAGTTCCATAAGATTTGGGAAAAAGACTAAGCTTGCACCTTGTTATGTTGGACCTTTTGAAATATTGGGAAGAATTAATCTAGTTGCATATCGGTTGGCCTTACCTCCCCAATTGAGCCAAATCCATGATGCCTTCCATGTATCTCTTCTTAAAATGTATGTACCTGATGAGAAACACATTTTGAATTGGGATGCTTTACAGGTCCAAGAAATGGGAGGAATAATGATAGAGCCATTCAGAATCTTGGAGAGGCACACGTGCCAGTTGTGCAATAGAGAGGTTGATCAGTGCAAAGTGCAATGGGACCAGTATGATGAAAAGAATGCCACGTGGGAGGACACTAAGGAGATGCATCAGTTGTTTCCTTTTTTGTTTTAAGCATGAACTATAAACTCTTTTGAATGCATTTAATAAGTGCATCGGGACGATGCACAAATTAAGGGGGGAAGGATGTCACAACCCTCCTTTATCACCTTTGGATTAAAATACAAACTCTATTATATTTCTTTTGGATAAACTATTGAATGAATATTATAAAGCAATAAAAATAATAAATCACACACACACATGGAAAATTTACCTTTTTTTTTATTAATTTTTATTTAAATTTCCTCACCCAAATTATGGCACATGTTGTAGGAGGAATAAGAAGCTTCTAGAGGCTTCTCCACCACCTTGCATGTAACTCCTCCCATTAAGTCTAATCAATTTGCATGAAGGCCAAATTTGGAGAGAATCTCTATTTTTTAATTAAAAAATTAGGTAGTGGAATTTGGAGTTTTTTTCTTATAAAAGATGTACAAGTTTTCAAAAAGAGGAGTTGGTTATTCCATAAGAAATTCTTCAAGTAAAATTTTTCTTTTGTAGTCAATTTTCATTTTTCAGCTAAGATTTTTTTTGAGGACTTCTCTTCAAGTTTGGAGGATCAAGGGAGATTCATAGAGGATTCCACACCATTTTCAAGCACCCAGGTTCTTTCAAATTTAGTTTTTCATGCATCTTATTATTGCTGCAATTTAGATTAGATTAATTTGTTTAAGAAATTAGATCCATTAGTTCCAAATTTTTGATAATAAGTAGATTAATTTGTTTAAGAATTAGATTCATTTATTTTCAGATTCTTGATAAGAATTAGATCCATTAGTTTCAAATTTTTTTGATAAGGAGTAGATTAAATTGTTTAAGAAATTAGAATCATTTGTTTCAAATTTCGATGAGAATTAGATTCATTTATTTTCAGATTCTCGATAAGAATTAGATCCATTAGATCCATTGTTAAGAAGTTAGATCCATATATTTCAAATTTTGATAGGAATTAGATTAAATTGTTTAAAGATTTCTTATTAAGTTTTAGATTGATTCTTGCTGAAGAACAAAAAAAAAATCAGAACTATCTTTATCTCCTTTCTCCAGAATCATTTCTTTGGTTATTGATTTAAAATCTGAAACATATATTTGAAGAGATCTCGCTGTGATCATTCTCTCTGTGATTTCTCATTTTCTAGTTATCTAAATCCTCTGTAAAAATATAATTAACATTTCTTCTCTGTGAAAATTTTTCTCTGTGTGTACAAATAAACTTATCTCTCTTCTCTGTGAATAAACCTCCTTGTGATTATATTCTTTTTGAATCTCTCTGTGAGTTGAACAAAGAGCTCACTGTAAATATCAGATGATCAAATCCTCCTGTTCACTGTAAAAAAAAAATAAAAAAAAATCAAATCCAAAACAGTTGATTAACTCTATTTTATTTATGTTCATATTTTTTTTAAATAAATACCTCTTCGTTTATATATAAAGATGTCATTTAAATAATTGAAAATGTAGATTTTATATAAATGTTTAAATTTGTGCCAATGTTAAAATTTATTAATGATGGCATTTTAAAAAAAACAAAAACAAAAAAAACAAAAAAAAAACAAAAACAAATACCAAACGTTAAATCTTATCAACGTTGCAGGGTTTTCGAAGAGTTTCGGGGCATGCAGAGCGGCGCCTTTTGTAACTGCCGGAGGGGACAGTGGTACCCCCACTACCCTGCAGTCACTATCATGACAGTGGCCGCAGGGGAGTGGAGGGGACCACGTAGTCCCCTCAACCCTACAGGACACGCAGTCCGTAGGGGTGATGGTACCCGCGGGCCCCACTTTTCCCCCCCTACTTGTTATTAAACCAAAATAACTTCGCCATTATTTATTTGAAATTTCAATTTGAATTTTTAATAATTGTTTAATTGTATTTTAAGTTAATTTTTTTTATATATATATTTGTTTTAGTTAAATTTTAAATTAAATTTTAATTATTGTTTAAGTTAATTTTAAGTTAATTATCAATGATTGTTTTAGTTACATCTTTTTTTTTTGTTAATGGCTAACAATCACTTAGTTAAATTTTAAATTTCGCAAAGGGATTTTTACTCAAAAAACAAAAACAAAAAACAAAAAAGTCTTATTATTGCGATTTGATCCAAAAATATAAGCTAATCACTCATGTGGAATTTGTAACTCTATAATTAATTAGTCTCACGATAAGAGAAAACATCTCTTCATTTTGACACTACTTTTTGCAATGCATTTATATTATTACGCATTCCTTATCTTCATGCAATTGTACGTAAGTTCACAATTATCATTATCATGCCAATACATGTATTAATTCATTTAGCTATAGAATAATGATATTTCTCTTTTCAAATAGTATTTAAAGTTTAAATTATGTACATCCATTTCATAATTATATTTCAAGCATGATGTTCATAAGCTCTTAGTTTAGAAACTAAACAAAGGAAGTTGGAAAACCAAAACTAGCAGCGTTCGGTATATACGGTGCCTCTGGGTCACGCTTACGAGTAATGCCGTCGTGTTGAACTACTGCACGTAACGCCTAATAAAGCTGCATTAACGACATCTGTGGCATCGACCCTATAAATCGTCGAGGAATAATAAGGGACACTTGGAAGTTAAAATCCAAGGGGTGGGTAATCCCCCTTGGATCGATAATTTAATAAGATAACTTTTAAATGATTTTCACATCCGTTGAGATAAACCATAGTAAACCCCTTTTAGGGATGTTCAAGTTAAATGCTCTCATGAAATTGATTTCTTTTTTTTATCTTGAAGGGATATTGGTGATTTGCAATTGGTTGATGCTCATGATAAGAATTAGGATCTAGTTTTTTTTAGGCCACAAGCAATAGGCCATCTTGAGCCTTCGCTTAAGCGCTACCATCGTGGGTAGCAACCGTAGAGAAACTATTTGGGACACTGACCCTAGAAAGGGTTGCGTACCCACAAATCAGTTTACATCAAACCATAGAATAGAAAATAGAACTACATACTTTACGCCTTGATCCCGTGCCGAAGCGGGTATGTAGGCAGTCTTGGGACGGAGTTGTCCCTTGTACTCAGGCGTTCGTGGGTGGGGTCTAGGCTTGGTTGAGTAAGAATCCTAATTGAAAGATAAGATAATTAAATTAAAAAAGAAATTCAATGCATACTCGGAAGGAATCCCATATGGTTTCGCTTGACTTCCCGAGGCTTTAAGCCAAATTTCGAGGCGGAATTCAAGCTTGTATTATTTTAATTACTCCTAAGGATGGCGACCTCAGTGCACTCTTGTTAGAAGAGTGTAGTACTTAGTGAGTGACTCGGGACCCAAATGGTCTTGATGAGTCTAAGTCTCTGACCAGAGCATCTCCTATCCCGTTTGGATGGATGCCTACCCCATAGGGGTAGATGCTTTTCTTGTTTCGATAGATGCCTACCCCATATGGGTAGATGCCTATCCCGTATTGGATAGATGGAATCTTATGTCCTGTATGGACAATTGCCTAACCTGTATGGGTAGATGCTCATCCCGAATAGATGAATGCCTAATCCTAAATGGATGGATGCCCAGAGTATGCAATTGAATAAAACATAATGACTTAATTAAAAAAAAAAAAAAAGAATACTCAATTTTGTTGATTCAGTTATGGTGGGTCATTACAGTTAATATCATACTATGTTATTAGGCAAAGAACCTAGTTGGTAAACCCTAAGGTTATCGCTATCGGTTAATGAAGGTAGAATGTCTACCGAGTGAAGTTTAGTATTTACTGAGTTACAACCAAGCTATAACAAAATGCATTAAATATTTACGTGTGATATTTAATGAAAGAAGCTGATGAGCTGGAGTGGATCAATGATTGGTAAGTCGTGGAAGAAGTTTGTTAATGAATCTAAGGCAATGGAAAGTCGACATGAAGATCTACAGCTCAGATTGAACTGCAATACCCTAACACAAGTTCCAATGTGACAATGCAAGTTCCAAGGCAGGGTAAAATGTTTTCAGATCAAAAGATACATTGAACCTGGACAAGATTCAAGATCTGATGGCTATGATTGATCATGGGAAATGTGATCAAGGAGATTGAGCGGTTAGAAGATTTTTTATAAATAGGAAAATGTTGATAAACAATGTATGCGGGCAAGTGTATGCACAGGGATGCTACATAGTGATTACTGAGCACATAAGCTTGAAGACTTGTTAGAATTACAGAGTGTAGATGCCCAATAGATAGACAAGATTAGTTATATGTCTAAATTATATTGAATAAATAGGAATTTGCTTTAGCATTTTCAGATGTGAAGTTGCAAACATATCTTTATTATTGTTATTTTGTGAAAGTGACAGGAAATCTCTTAACCGAGTGGACTTAACAGTCTTATATGTAAATCCTCTAGCAAGGTGACATTTTGATTGAGTGTTTGAAATCCTTTGACAAGGTCACTTCTAACAAAGTGAAGATCCTAATAGATCTGAGGGAAATCCCATAACCGGGTCACATCTAGCAATGTGTTTGTAATCTTTAACAAGATTTTCTTTTAACTTTTCATACTCTAGAAGAGTATATTTCTTAGTGGGTCCAAAATCCCAAAGTGATTTTTCCTTATTTGGGTTTCCACGTTAAATCTAGTGTTATGAGGTTTATATTGTTCATATGCTTTTGAGTTTGCATGTTTGACAATTTTTGGTTATATGACTGATATATATGTTACCGAGGTTGAATCTGATGTTTTTATGGATGATTAAGTTTGTATGATTCACCCCCCCTCTCATCTTGTTGGCTATTGGATCTGTACTTATATTAAGTATCAGAACTATCAATTGGTATCAGAGCTTTGGACTCCGAAAGGAAAGTTTAAAGGCACTTGAGTTAAAGATCCAAAGATGTATAAGAGGGATGCATCGAAGCTGAACAAGTCAAGTTTCTCTACATGGCAGAAAAGGATGAAGCTACATCAATCAGGAGTTGGAGAATATGCTATATACTATCTAGAGAATGAATTTGGTGCAACGAGCACCTATCCATTGACAATGGAAGAGATAAAGGTGAAGCAAGAACATATTCAAGCAATGGTTGAAATAACATCTGCATTGACCGATTTAGAGTTTAATGATCTAGAAGGATGTATTGATGCAAAGGCAATGTGGACTAAGCTCATATCTATATATGGAGGAGATGAACATGTTCAAAGAGAAAAAGTAGATATTTTATGAGGACAACTTGAATCTATGAGGATGAATGAAGGTGAGAACATAAACCAGTACAGTACAAGACTAAAGGAGATTGTAAATCAAATCAAAGGAGCAGGAGGAACTATTGAAGAAAAGGATGTAGCAAGTAAGTTGTTAAGAACCCTTCTACCTGCCTATGCAATCCAAGTCTCTGCAATCAATGAATTGAGTTCTGTACCCAATATGCCAGTTTCTTTGGATGCTACTATTGGTTAGCTACATGCATTTGAGTTAAGCAATTTTGATAATAGTGGGTCATCGGTAAACAAAGTTGAATCTGCATTTAGTTCTTTTCATCTGAATGAATCTAATGATTACAATGAAAGAAAGTATAAGTACTCTGAAGGAGATCACAGTGGAGCAAGTGAAAGATTTCAGAAGAACATGGAAGAAGTACACAAACTGTATGAAGAAATCAGAAAGCAAGAAGAGTTTGAAGCACTATTGGCCAAAAGGTTACCGAGAGGCAAAGGTAAGTATAAAGGAAAACTACCTTTGAAATATTTCAATTGTGATAAGATTGGACATATGGCTTCTAACTATCCCGACAAAGATTTTACTAAAAAGAGAGATTACCGAGATGACAGACGGAAAGATAATCATTACAGAGGATACAGAGACTTCAAAAGAAGAGATAGAAAGACATGCTTAATAGCTGATGAGGAATCTAACGATGATAAATTAGATGAGACTGATACAAAGGAAGTTGTTTATGTGGCTATCAAGGATGGATCAGATGAAGAAAGGTATGAAGAAAAAGCCCTAATATCTCACATAAACACTAATGATTCTTGGATTATAGATAGTGGATGCTCACATCATATGACAGGAGATAAACACAAGTTTGTTATGTTTGAAGATTATGATGGAGGCTATGTTAGATTTGGTAATGATGCACCATGTCCGGTAAGAGGTAAAGGATCTATAACACTTCTTGATAATGCAAGATGCAATGATGTTTATTGGGTTGAAGGTTTGAAATACAATTTGTTGAGTGTAGTATAGCTAAATAACATAGGTTACCGAATAGAATTTCAGAAAGAAATTGTCAAAGTTCATGACAAGATTGGAAAGTTAGCTGCTACCGGGATACAAACAAAAGGTAATACATTTCACCTTGATTCAACTTACAATAAGTGTTTGTATGCAATGATTGATGATACCTGGTTATGGCATAAAAGGTTTTGTCATGTTAATTTTGATAATCTGATCAAAATAAGTAAGAAGCACCGAGTAAGAGGTCTACCGAGTCTTGAAAAACTTGAGAATGCTATGTGCCAAGGATGCCAGATGGGTAAGATGACAAGATCTAGCTTTACAAGTAAGTCCTACACTTCTAAGGGAATTTTAGATCTTGTGCACACTGTTCTTTGTGGTCCTATGAAAGTTCAAAGTTATTATGGTGATAAGTATTTCATATTATTTGTGGATGATTATTCAAGGATGATGTCAATAATGTTTTTAAAGGAAAAATCAGAAGCCTTTCAAATGTTTAAATGGTACAAGGCTAGAGTTGAAAATGAAACAAGAAGACAACTGAAATGTCTTAGATCAGATAGAGGAGGAGAGTTCACATTTGATGAGTTCAACCTGTTTTGCAATGATCATGGTATAAAAAGACAAGTCTCTACACCGAGAACTCCACAGCAGAATGGAATAGCTGAAAGAAGAAACAAATCTATTGTGGATTGTGCTAAAACACTGATGATTGAGAAGAAGGTTCCACAAACATTTTGGAGAGAAGAAATAAGCACAGCTGTTTACACCTTGAACCGAGTTCAATTGAAGAAAGAAAGTGCAAATGTGAAAATTGATGAATTTGCAGAAATCAATGATGAAGGAAATTCCAAAGAACTTGAAGACTATGATGGATTTGTCTATGTGCAACTGAGAAGTCCTACTGAGAAAACTATTGAAGAAAATGAAGAAAATATCCAGTTACCGAGTGATGAAGAAGATCATACAGAGCCTACTGAGCCTGTATTAGCCAAGTATGTCAGAAGACATCATGCACCAAGTCCGATTATAGGAGATAAGGATGATCCAGTGATGACAAGGAACAAACTGAGACAGAACACATGTTTGATATCTGAATTTGAACCGAGAGTAGTGAAAGAGGCATTTAACATTGAAGATTAGATAAATGCTATGACAAAAGAGATTGATCAAATCAAGAAGAATGACACATGGACACTGGTACCAAGACCGAAGGACAAAAATGTAATCGGTACGAAGTGGATCTTCAGAAACAAGATAAATGAAAAAAGGGAAGTCATTTGAAATAAAGCAAGACTAGTTTGCAAAGGTTATGCCCAAGAAGAAGGAATTGATTATGGTGAGACTTTTGCACCTGTTGCTAGACTTGAAGGAGTAAGAACATTGTTCGCATATGCTGCTTTTAAGAACTTCAAGGTATATCAAATGGATGTCAAATCTGCATTTCTGAATGGAATATTAGAAGAAGAAGTTTTCATTGAACAACCTGAAGGATTTGTTGAAGACAATAATAAAGATCAGGTATGTAAATTGAACAAAGCTTTATATGGTCTAAAACAAGAACCTAGAGCATGGTATGAAAGATTGCACTCTTATTTGATTAAGATTGGTTTTATAAGGACAAGTGAGAACAACAATATGTACATGAAGAATGATGAAAATGGAATATTGATCTCAGCCATATTTGTTGATGATATTATATTTTGTGGAAATGACTCTTTATGCAAGAACTTTGGAAATGAAATGAGCAAATAATTTGAGATGTCATTAATCAGTGAGATAAAGTATTTAATAGGTTTACAGATACTGCAAATGAAAAATGAGATTTTCATTACTCAATCCAAGTACATAAAGGAAATCTTGAAGAAATTTGGAATGGAGGATTCAAAACCAGTAAGTACTCCTATGACTACCAACTGTAAACTATCAAAGAATGATGAATCTACATCTGTTGATGAGACACTTTACCTATCTATGATTGGAAAGTTGCAATATGTTTTTCACAGCAGACCAGACATAGCACATGCAGTAGGTATTGTTGCAAGATTTTCTGCAGATCCTAAGGAAACACACATGACAGTAATCAAAAGAATTTTCAAATACTTAAAAGGCACTGAAGATTATGGCTTAGTATATTAGAAAGGAAATGATTTTGATTTAAAAGTTTATACTGATGCTGATTGGGCAGGCAACATTGATGATAGGAAAAGAACAAGTGGAGGAGCTTTCTTCTTAGGAGAAAGACTAGTGAGTTTGCTTAGCAAGAAACAAGGATGTGTTTCTCAGTCAACAGCAGAAGCTGAATACGTTGCTGCAGCACTGAATTGCACCAACATTGCATGGATCAAACAACTGTTGGAAGGTATAAATGAGAAAGTTACCAAGCCAGTAACTATATTCTGTGACAATACTAGTGCCATTAATATTTCAAAGAATCCTGTTATGCACTCTAAGACAAAGCGCAACTCTATCAAATATCATTATCTTAAAGAAGAAGCTCAAGAGAAGAAAGTGGTGTTGGAATATGTTCGCACAAAGGAGCAAATAACATATATCTTCACCAAGCCACTACCAAAGGACACTTTTGAATATCTCAAAAGTAAGTTAGGGGTCCTACCCCTATCTTCCATTCACTAACCAAGTTTGGTGAAAGCATCAATTCGATGACTCTATTGAATATCTTTTGGGGAGTTGATGTTGGAGTTATACACTTTAGAATGTTTTCTAAAAGTGTACTGGAATTAATACTGGACTAATACAAAGAATGATACATGGAATAGGAATTGAAGACAAATGTTCTGACCGAGACTCAGTTGATAAACAACAGCAGGAAATAACTTCTTACAGAAAGAAATTATGTTTTAGTTCTTTTCTTTTTTGGCATTGTTGTCAAAGGGGGAGAAGACCTACCAAAGGGGGAGAAGACTAATATATGGGAGAAGACTGAGAGAAGACTACTGATTGAAATAAAGACTAAAAATAGAAGAGAATTCTAATGTATGGGGGAGAGTATTTCAAGCATTTTAGAATCAGAGCAATCCGAATCTTTTAAAGGTCAAATCAATTAGTTTTGCCATCAATGCCAAAGGGGGAGATTGTTGGCAATATTACATTATAACAGACAATGAAAGATTGTTGACATTTCAATAAGGATATTGAGAAGGTTGTTGACGATTATGGACATAACTGATTAAAGATGTTTTACTATCTTGATATTATTATTTTGTCATTGGTGTCAAGAAATTGATTTTCTAATTCAGTATGATGTTTCCATATCTTGAGAAGTATGATATGAAGATTATAAAGAAGTTGGTAAAAGACACAGGAAAGAATATGATGAATAAGGGGATAAGTTATTCAATGGGCAACTACTATCGAGTCAGACAATGATGAGATCATGATGTTTTAGATTGTTTTAACATCATACATATGTTGTAAAATTTAAAGGTTAATACTATACTATGTTATCAGGCAAAGAACTTAGTCGGTAAACCCTAAGGTTATCGCTATCGGTTAATAAAGGCAGAATGTCTACCAAGTGAAGTTTAGTATTTACCATGTTACAACCGAGCTATAACAGAATGTATTAAATGTTTACATGTGATATTTAATGAAAGAAGTTGATGAGCTAGAGCAGATCAATGATTGGTAAGTCATGGAAGAAGTTTGTTAACGAATCTAAGGCAATGGAAAGTCGGCATGAAGATCTACAGCTCAGATTGAATCGTAATACCCTAACACAAGTTCCAAGGTGACAATGCAAGTTCCAAGGCAGGGTAAAATGTTTTCAGATCGAAAGATACATTGAACCTAGACAAGATTGAAGATCTGATGGCTATGATTGATCATGGGAAATGTGATCAAGGAGATTGAGTGGTTAGAAGATTATTTATAAATAGGAAACTGTTGATAAACAATGTATGCGGGCAAGTGTATGCACAGGGATGCTACATAGTGATTACCGAGCATAGAAGCTTGAAGACCTATTAGAATAACAGAGTGTAGATGCCCAGCAAATAGACAAGATTAGTTCTATGTCTAAATTGTATTGAACAAATAGGAATCTGCTTTAGCATTTTTAGATTTGAAGTTGCAGATATATCTTTATTACTATTATTTTGTGAAAGTGGCAGGAAATCTCTTAATCGAGTGGACTTAACAGTCTTATATGTAAATCCTCTAGCAAGGTGACATTCTGATTGAGTGTTTGAAATCCTTTGACAAGGTCACTTCTAACAAAGTGAAGATCCTAACAGATCTGAGGGAAATCCCTTAACCGGGTCACATCTAGCAACGTGTTTGTAATCTTTAACAGGATTCGCTTTTAACCAAGCATACTCTAGAAGAGTATATTTCTTAGTGGGTCCAAAATCCCACAGTGGTTTTTCCCTATTTGGGTTTCCATGTTAAATCTGGTGTTATGAGGTTTATATTGTTCATATGCTTTTGAGTTTGCATGTTTGACAGTTTTTGGTTATATGACTGATATATATGTTACCGAGGTTGAATCTGATGTTTTTATGGATGATTAAGTTTGTATGATTCACCCCCCCCCCCTCTCATCTTGTTGGCTATTGGATCTGTACTTATATTAAGTATCAGAACTATCAAGCCTCATCATTTTCAAACCAATCCAACTATGGTAGATCCTCTTTCTCCTAGTCTATCAAGTGTGGGTGTATGAGGCAAATAGATTCTAGTTCTGAAGTTGTGACATGAGTAGGTTCTATGCCTGTTTCTATTGATGCACTTAAAGAGGATGATGAAGCCAACTAGGTGTTGATCTCATTAGCTGGTATTATGCTTCTACTTGAAGAAGATGATGGAACAATTTGAGTGTTGATTTCATTAGCTATTGCCATGCTTGTTTTTGTCACCACATTGGCATGTTAAAATGGTGCGCATACAAACATTGATAATTTATTCTCCACAGTATGATCTAGATTGGTGATTTCATTGATAAGGGGTTTTATTGGAAATAGAATATATGGTGGCATTGGATCTTTAATTTCTGAAGCATGGAAATGACTAGCATCATGACTTGGATTAGATTGGATTTGTATGATGGATAGCCCTTGGGAGATTGCATTTTTGGATAGAGTGTAAAGATGTAAACATTCTAACTTAAATAATAAAATGAAAACTCATTATTCTTAAATAAATTCATTTATTTCCTTCATTGCCATCCTTAATTCAGTATTGTCATTCAAATATGATCCTTACATACACAAATTTCTATGATCAAAATAATGATTCTTATTCAATAAGGATATTTTAAATAGTATTTTACAACATAGGGTCTTCATAGTAGTTCATTCATTCTATATGTCATTCATAGTTACATACAATACTTAGGCTTTTCATTTGCCTGAAGTTCAACTAACAAGAAATTAAAAAGTAGAGGATGAGATGCATCCATTGATCTTCTATCCAAATCTATCTTTACTTCAATCCTTAGAATGAAGATAGGAACAAGATTTAGGTGCTTTTTCCACCCAACCTTAAAGTATTCACGTCCCCATAATTATTAATCTATTTAGAATACCCGACCTTGCACGAATTGCTTAGCAAAAGGAATTCAATAAACAAGATGGAATCTAGTGCATTCCTATAATGATACATGCATTTTCTATTTTCTAATTAATTTAAGAAACAAGCAAGATAAATCAGGGATATGGTAAAAAAAATAATTAAATCCATCTATTTCAATGGTCAATAAATTACTCGACGGAGTATGATGCCATGCATAGCAAATAAACATAGTTTGGAAAAATAAACTATTTTCTCTATAAATTCTACATTCGGCACTCGTCTTGGAAGGTAACTTTCCCCACAAACACAATCATATCTAGCTTTCCTATTGTTCGTTTGATATTTAAAAATGAATATAAAAGAAGACAATCTTTCGTTAAATGGATATAGAAGAAACAATCTTTCATTACATAGATATAGAAGAAACAATATTTCATTAATTAAATATAGAAGAAACAATCTTTCATTTACAGCCAATTGTATCTAATAAGAAAACAATCTTTCACTTCTATCTTTTTAAGTAAATCAAGGATAAGAGTAAAAATTAAGAAGGTGTAACGCATGTATGCACATTTTGCATATAAACACAAAAATAAAAATATGAGCACACAATCTTAAATTCTATGTTCCTATGTGGTTTTGAGTTTATTTTTAGAATGGAATAAGAACATTTGAAAGAGATGTGATTTGGTAAGGTTTTCATCTCTTCTAATTCTGAAATTTTTTTCATAAAGTGTGTTCTCATTCAGCTTCAATGAATTTGTTCATATAAAAATGTATTTTTTATATACATATATACATACACACACACACACACACACACACACACACACACACACACACACATATATATATGTATATGTATATATACATATATATGTATATATGTATATATATATGTATATATGTATATATATATATGTATATGTATATATACATATATATGTATATATATATGTATATATACATATACACATATATATATATATACATATATACATATATATGTACATATACATATACATATACATATACATATACATATACATATACATATACATATATGTGTGTGTGTATGTATGTATGTATGCACACACACACACACACACACACACACACATATATGTGAGATCTAATGTGCTGATTTGTTCTTCAGCCCAACAGAGATGAATTCCATCAAACAAAGATGCAATCTTTACCAATGGAGTTCTCAATTTACAAAGAAAGACATTTATACTTCAATAATATGAATTATAAAGAGATTTTGTTCGAAAGAAATGATTCAACCTACCTCAGAATTCGATTCCTGAATTGGGATGATTAAATGACCTGTAGAATGCTGCCAATTTTCTTCCTCTTTCTCAGAATTCGATAAATGTTTTTCTTTAAGATTATTCCTTGTGTTTTCTATGTCTCTTCAAAAATGATTATGACTTTTCTATAATGCTGAAGACATTTGTAATTATTTTCCAAAATTTGTGGCTAACACTTTGTTTTTTTTACTGTTAATTGAAGTTGGTATTGTAGACACCCAAAAATGGTCAACGCTTGCGAAGTCATACTTTAACATTTGCGCATTGCCTCATTTTAGGTTTTTGCGTCGCATTAACATTTCTCCTATGTCACGCACTTGATTTTTATCATTTGCGAACATCGAGTCATTCTTCTATATTCTTCAATCATCTCGTCCTCGAATTTGGTCTTGTCGACAGCATTATCCAGTCATGATTTTGATCGATTTTATCTTGTCGCATCAATGAGCATGCTTATTTGTCATCATTTTGGACATCGTCAATCCTAATTAGGGTTTTGTCCTCTTTTCAATCTTGTCATCATGTGATCGATTTGTCATCGATCGTTGTCACTGTTTGATCTTGTCATCTTGCGATCAATTTGTCATCGATCGTGGTCCTTTTCAATCTTGTCGTCTTGCAATCCATTTTGTCATCAATTCTTGTCTTCTTGTCGATTTTGTCATTTTGCGATCATATTGTCATCAATCGTTATCTGTCTTAATTATGTTAATTTGGATCAATTTGTCATTGTTCCTCGTCGATTGGCACATTTAATCAAATCATTTATCACATTGGTCATTTGTCAATCTAAAATCAAATCAAATCGAGTCAATTATCTTTCAAGACCTAATTCGTCTTCCAGGGTTTTGTGATTTAATCATTTAACCTTGTGTGTCATTTCTTCCTCTAGGATTAAATAATTTATTTATTTATCCTAGGTCTTCGTGTCGCAATTAAATGTTTCATTTAATTGGCTAATTAATTATTCTTCTCTTTATGAGTTAATTAATAAATGAAAAATTATTAATTAATTTCCCAATCTTTCATCAATTATTCCTCTTATTATAAATTAATTAATAAATGAAAAAAGTATTAATTAATTTATCTAATTTTCCTAATTTTTCATTCCCTCTTTGTGAATTAATTGATAAATGAGAAATTATTAATTAAATCACTAAGTTCCTATTTTCCTCATTTCTAATTTTTCTAATTTTCATTAATTTTCCTAATTTCCTAAATTCTAATTCCTAATTTCCACCTATTTTTCTAATTTTCCAATTCAAATTCCACCTAATTATCTTGTCTCTAGTTCTCCCTATTTGTGTGCTTCATGTGTCATACTCTTGACATAGAAATTTGTCATAGAGTCTTGTCTTGACATAGCAATTTGTCATAGAGTCTTGTCTTGACATAGCAATTTGTCATAGAACTTGTCTTGACATGGAAATTTGTCATAAAATCTGTCATAAAATTGTCACAAGCCTCTTTACATAGCAACATGTCATAGCTTTGCTATTCTTGATTGGAATTTCTATTCGAATCATTGTCATGCTAATTTGTCCATTTCTCCAATTTCTCTATAAATTGGATGATTTTCTTGAATCAAAGGCCTTAATAATCCGAATTTCTATCAAAAACTACCGAACTTACGCTTCTAGTACTCTTGAGCTTTCATCAATCTTGCTTTCAATTGTGTGTGCACTTGTAGGTGAGATCCACAAACCTATTGAAGAGGAAAGAACAACAATGGAGCCGCATGGAAGGAGTATTCAATCTTACATCTGGTTTGCATAATGTTTTCTTTTGAATGCTTCGTTTTCATACCTCTATTGAATGTGCTTTAGAATTAGGTTCATTTCAATGAGTATTCTCATGATATTGCTTTGATTGTCTTGTGTTTTGATCTACTTATCTTGTTTTGATGATTCCTAATTCTGATGCTACAGGTATTAATTCCAAGGTAGTGGTGGTGGGTTTTTCTACTATTAACAACAATGTTTGGCCAAGCTTACACCCCCCTTCTCCACGCATTGCATACATTTTGCAAGTCTTGTCATGAGTCACAATTCAACTGATAATTCAGTTTACCAAATCTTTTACATCGACTGTGATTTGCATTCCTTATTCGTTGTAATAAATGCATACAATTGCAAGTCAATATGCATATATATATATACATATATATGTATGTATACACTCATTTATTTTAATATTCATGTCATTCATTCAAATATACATATATATGTAATATATGTATATCTATGTATATATATATGTATGTATGTATGTATATATATGTATACATATACATACATATATACATATATATGTGTGCGTGTACATATACACACACACATATATATGTATATATACATATATACATATATATATGTGTCTATATATATGTATATATGTATATACATGTATATATATATGTATATATACATATATACATATATACAGATATGTGTGTGTGTGTACATACACACACACATATATGTATATATACATATATATGTGTATATATATATGTATATTTATGTATATATATGTATATATGTATATTTATGTATATATATGTATATATGTATATTTATGTATATATATGTATATATGTATATATATACATATGTATATATATACATATGTATATGTATATACATGTATATATATGTATATATGTATATATACATGTATAGATATGCATGTATATGTATATATATATACATGTATATATACATGTATATACATGTATATATGTATATATATACATATCTATATACATATACATATATACATGTATATATATGTATATATACATATGTATATATATATACTATATACATATATGTTGGCATTATATTGTCATTGATGTCAACCGGTATAGGATGTTACTGGTATCACTGACATTGATGAGTGAACAAGAGGCTGTTGGCATTAGAGTTTGATGTCAATCAGAATAGAAGATGGACCGATATGGGAGAAGAGTTGATGTGTTGTCATTAGTGACAACCAGGTGACTATCTTCATGCAGAAGGTAGAACAAGTTTGTATCGGTATGCTAGAGGTGCAGTAAAGTGACCACTTTGTAAAAGGGTTGTTGATATGGTGTTGCATAAAACTGGAATGAAGAGATTACATGTTGGGTATTGATTGTGCTGAAGTGGTGGAATGCTATTTGGTTCACATCAATACCGTAGGAGAAGTATGAGCAAGCCACCAGATTGCTAGTGTAATGTTAACTAGCAAGACTCCCACCGGTTGAAGAAGCTGTCACAGGCTAGGTGATAGGTTAACAGAGTATGTTGCCTCTGAGTGTAGGTTGACTTATGGAAAACCACCAGGACATATATCAAGCTGGAGATACACCTGTATAATGACATCTATGTCATATTTGTGCAATAGCTGATGCAGAAGTTAGGTGAGTGAATGAATAGACCAGATGATCAAGTGAAAGATGAGAATTCTTCTAGAGTCTAAGATTAGTTAAGCCTCAAGAGAGTTTGATAAAAAATACACACTGAATAAGCAAGTGAAAATAAGGTGTGCTACCGGGATAGTTGAGGAAGAATGAGGAGTTGAGATGACGTGTTTGTCATCTTGACAAACCAGTTGAGAGAAGAACTGGTTTGATGAAGAAGGATGCTAGTGAGTCTGCAGGAATATACACAGTGATACTGTGATGCTGAAGGAAGGTTGATGCAAAATAGTTGGAGTGTGATGACTTGGTGTTATCAATGTGTCTCTCTGGAAAGAAGGAAAGTATGTTGTTCACCGATAGAGCAATGAAGTGCAGACATAAGGGTTACACCAATAGGTTAGAAAAGGTGAGGGCAGGAAGGATAACTGGCAAGGTGGTTAGTGTCGATAGGATTAGTGAACTGGTATGGGTGTACCGGTTATGTGTATGGTTGGTGACCAAGCTGAACCGACAAAGTAGTGCGATGAGGTGGGTACCAATTGTGATACCACGCAGAGCTGAGGTGGTGAATATACAGAGGTCGGTGATGTCTAGTGTCAAAGAGGTAGTTGTGACTGGTCGACATTAAATGTTGACTGCAACAATCACAGATGATTTGCAGAGTGTGCGACTCGATGAAAGATGAATGATAGAGGAAGATCAAGGATCTGCTGGCTCCATGATCGATGCCTGATATCTGATTGCAGATTGACCTCTAGAAGGAAACAACCAGATCATAAATGTGTCATATGATTTCGAGGCTAAGGAACAGGGTTAGATTTGTTATTTTTAGAAAATATGCATTGGATGATGGAAAATGCGTGCAAATGCATTCCTCAAATGCAAGTGATCGATCCAAGGCAGATTGGATCAGATCTGATGAAGATTTGATCGATGGAAGAAACCCTAACCGACGGAAGTTTTAATTGGTTTTTGGCAGGAAAAGTTGTTTATACATACGAAAGCCAAAATCAATGAGGTGTGTTGGTTGAATGATGCTGCATGAGAAGACTATGCTGGACAAATTTTTGGTATACCTCTATGACTAATGAAATTAGTTTGAGTCTGCTTGGCGAAGATCTTAAGTGTCTGAGTATTAGAAGGAGAACCGGTAAGAGGGTTTAACCAGCAAGGTCAAGGCTACTAGTGAGAAGGCGGTAGAGAGTGAATGCAAGTTGAATGAAGAAATAGAGGAATCCAGTCAAGCAAGAAGAAATGATAGAGAACCAACAGTGACAGATAATTGTGGAAAAGATAGAGGTAAACCAGAAGAGAAGAGGCAGTATGCTGAGTGAAGACGGAACCAGTAAGCAACATCAGTGTGAGGAAGAGAGCAAAGAGTGATAGAGGAGATCCAACAAGATAGTGGCTAAGTTGTTGAAGATTTAGTTAGAGTGAGTAGAGAACTAGTAAGACAGAGAAAACACCTTACCGACAGTAGGGATTGTGTTGAGAGGTTACAAGATTCACTTGTAACTAGATTACTACCTTTGTATTTGAATATAATGTATTGTGTTTACTGAGTTGTAGCTCCTTTGGGTTGGTGCCCATAAACTAGTAGGGGTTGGTTCTCCTTTGGGTTGTAGCCCCTAAATGAGTCAGGGGTTGTAGCTCCTTGGGTTAGTACCCTAAATTAGGGGTTGGTGCTCCTTAGGTTGGCTCCCTAAACATTGTAAATAAGTTTCATTATGAGGCTGGATTGGAGAAGTAGACTCCAACAACATTGCTCATTGAGGTTTTTCCCATCTTGGGTTTTCCTCGTACATACTGGTGTTATGTGATGTCCTTTTGTGTGAATGCAATTGTGATGAGTCTCCCCACTAACCGGTAAGTCTCCATTGTGTAAGTCAGTTAAAGGGAAAAAGTTTGAGAACCATTGATTCACCCCCTCTTAGTGGTGCATTGTGTCTAACAATTGGTATCAGAGCCTAGGTACCCTGTTTATCAAGCTTTCTTTTGCTTGGGTAGATTCTGGCTTAAGGACACAATGGTTTGTTTAGTGTCAATCCCTGCTACAATGTTTGATGGTTCAAACTATTCTATTTGGAGTTGTAGAATGGAAGTCTACTTGTCCTCTCTAGGGTTTGATGTAAGGATGTCGGTTGTTAATGGTCTCTGTAGGAATGTGTGTCCTCCCACCTGTTCTGAAGAAGAAAGAAGATGCATGTGTAATGAAGAAGCCATGAAGGCCATATTTAGTGGACTCATTGGTGATGTTTCTTCACAAGTGGATAAGTGCAAATCGATAAAGAGTCTATGGGATAGACTAAAGAAGATGTATGGAAATGAACCCTGCACCACTGGATCAGTTTGTGAGAGTGAATAGAGAAATGTTGTAGACATATGTTCAGATGACAGAGGCAGATTAGTGTTGTAGTAGCAATGGTGATGAGGAGACTCATCTCTTCATGGCCCATGAGACATACATTGAGAGTCACACATCAAAAAAGGATAATGAAGATAGATCCCACCGGTATGATGTGTTTGACAATGACACTGAAGAAGAAGAAGAGGAAGGAGATAAGGTAGATAGATATGGCTGCCAAGATCTATTGGGAAATGATGAAGAAGAAGAAGAATATGTAGAGGTTGATCTAGAAGGTGAGCTGCTAAGTGCCCTTGATGAACTAAAAAATGTTAGAAATGAACTTAAAGATTACAAGAAATCAGTTCATGAAGAATGCAGCAAGTTGAGAACCTGCCTTGAGGATTCGAACAAAAAGGTCAGCTTGTTGACCACTCAACTAGATGAGGCAAAAATAATGGCAAATGATTTAAAGTCTATCTTGGATGCCAAGGATAGAATATGTGAGGAGCTACTGCTAGATATGAAGTCTAAGGACAAAGGATGTCAAGACCTGAACAGTGAAATGGAGAATCTGGAAAATGAATACAAGTTGTTTAAGAATGTTGTAGTTGTTGAGAAAAATCAGTTGATCAGATGTCTTGAAGAATTTGAGAAGTGTATCTCAGATTTAAAGACTCAACAAAAAGACACCAAGGAATGCAGGTGCAAAGATCTAAAGGCTAAGCTAGAGACAAAGGATAAAGAGCATCAACAAATAATAGGTGAAATGGAGTCCCCCAGGAAAGAACTTGAGAAATGGCAAGATGAGCTCAAATTGAGAAAGAAGTATGATGATGGGACTGAAGCCTTGGATAAGATGTTAAGCTAACATAAACATTCCAAGGACATTGGAGGATTAGGATGTGGTACTAGTGAATGCTCTATAAGAAAGGAGACCTCTTACAAAGATATTCAATTTGTCTCCTCAAATGGAAATGGAAAGGGTCAGACCTTCACTGTCAGAAATACTCCAAGAAAAAGGATTGATTTGACTACAACCTATTAGGACATGAAGAAGAAGACCAGTGCTACAAGGATGAACAATGCAGATCCTAAAGGAAAAGGGAGGATAGGAGAAGATAGCTTCACCGACAACAAGAGTAAGAGAAGGAAACCTAGAAGACCTTCCACCGGTAGAAGACAAAGAAATACTATAGACCATTAGTCAAGTCATGTATGGAAGAAGAAGGGAGCTAATGGAAGAACTACACAAAGTGGTCATGCAAGGAATCATCCTCGGAGAAGCAGATATGAAGATGCTAAACTAGTAAGATCACCTCATGTTTGGTAAAATAAATTTGTAAGTAATAAGCCTTCCTTCTTTGGTTATTGTTTTGCATGTAAAGGTTATGGTCATAGGGTAGAAGAATGTAAAAGGAGGTCTAGGAATAGACAAAGTGTTCTTCCTAGGTATAATAAATCAAGTGGCTATAGATTTCATGCATATAAGCAAAATGTTTCACAGAGTAGAAACATGCATGTTTCCTTTACCGATTATGCTAACAAGAAACTATGCACTGCTCCTCAAAATGTAAATATTATGTGTTACAACTACAATGGATTAGGACATAGAAGTTTTGAATGCAGGAAGAAGAATATGCATTCCTATGGCAACCGGTGGAACAATCATGATCAACATAGAAGCAGTCATAAAATATATAAGCAACAAAGACCTGCATGGAACATGATGAGTGGTGTTCCTACTCAATTAAGAATTTCAAGGAAACCGCTAACCAGCCAAAATGGCACAATCAAAAAAGGAAGAGAAAATTGGTATGTTAGAAGGTTCCCCAATCATGAGATTGGCATGGATGTTGTATGCTACTATAGCACTATCTGCAGAGAGAGGACCAAAGAGGAGAAGAAGGTCAACCCTTTTGCCAAGACTGCAGATGTGGAAAGGAAAGAAATCAAGCAAACATGGAGGAAGAAGTCGGAATATAAGAGCATGGACCGATATTGTGCATTCAATGCACAAGTGATATCTCCTATGGCTTAAAGGAGATGTAGGACTCAAGGGGAG